>NC_051154.1:244641192-244672262 GCF_013339745.2 Dermacentor silvarum
ATCTCCGTTCACTGACTGCCATCGGGCAAACTCGGGTAAAACTCGGGCGAACGAGAAACTCGGCGCATCCTGCATAGCACCCCTGGTGCTCAGCAGCCCAACGCCATAGCCACTGAGCTACCGCGGTGGGTCATAGTGAGTATAAAGGAAATATCTAACTTGTTTTGCACTGTATTTTTCAGAGGAATCTGGAGTGTGTGTCCACCTTAGTAAGAGACATTGGCGTACAAGTGCATTTTCCGCAGCTGCTGAAGCTTCTTTAAAATGTTTTAAAAATAACAAAAATGAACAACTGTGAAGTACCCGCGTTCAACTCGGCATAGTTTAGGGCCACTCTTTCTTCTTTAGGATTCCACATTTCATGCTTATTCGTTATAGGATAAGTAATCAGCGGTAGGGTGCCAACAAGCTGTTTCTTCTTCGCGCGACGTCTTCGCAGTCATGCTTGAAAGGAGTTTTTGCCGCGTGTGTATTACAGCTACAGTGGTAGATGAGTTCAGTATGGCGCAAGCCTCCATCTTTCCATTAGCAAGCATAAGAAATCAGGACACGTCGGCAGGTCCTTGGGGGCAGCCGTTCCAGTATCAGCGAGCTAGGTCATTTAGGTTGACAAAAGAGACCGCCGCGCCACGCCGGATACGTCAATGGAAGAATGAAACACAGCCGTCTTGGCCTCGGCCAACACGGGCTCTCCGGTCAGTCAGGCACCAGTGAGTACGTTATAGCAAGGTGGGAAGATAAGGTGAGCCCTCGACAGAGACTGATGATGGGGGCAGCATCAGAGATGCAGCGCCTGCACTGCGTCGGATAGAATCGGAACAAGCTTCAGAAGGGGCACAAGTGTCGCACTCCGGGACTGACCATCGCGGTTTTAACGCGATAGCGTTAAGGTCCCCGTGACGTCCTCGGCAATCCCTTTCAGAAGATATCCGACCTTGTCTTCTTTCATGCGAGCGTCTACAGACTTGCACAGTTTTCAGATATCTTTAATGTAAATTCTGCAAGTCTCGCCTGGCACTTGAGCATGCTGCATCAAAGCCTGCTCAGCGCACTTCTTCAGAGATGGGTCCCGAAAGCAGCTCTTTATTTCATCTACGAAGTCTTCCCAAGCGGCCAGAGCTTCTTCGTGGCTTTCAAACCACATAAGCGCTGTGCTCCGGCGTCGGCAACCGGCGTCGGTGTGCGATGCGGGTGGCGGAGAAAATCGTACCCAACCTACCCGACCGCGCAGGCCCTTCACGTGGTGCGAGGTTTTGGTGAACGAAAATTGAATGCCTCACAGTGAAATCCGTCAGGAAAATGGTAAAGTACGACTTTACTATTCGGCGTCGGATTCGCCGTCGGATTGTTTACCAATCAGCGTCGGATTGTAATTTGAATGTACGAGAAAACCTAATTCTGCTAAGAGGAAACTCAAAAACAAACCCCTTTTCCAGCATTTCTACAAGACCTACAACCGCGCGTTGCGATACGAACGGGTCCCGATAACGCTTTCGCGTTCTACTCTTAAAGGCGAAGCTTAAGCGTCCTCCAATTTTTCTTCCCTAGATTTCTGACCACAAGTCGACTGCACTCCAAAGAATTGCATCCCGCAAAAAAAAAAAAAAAAATAGGACAGCCATGCTTTCATCAATGCCGACTTTATGGCGAATCTCTAAGGTTGACGAAAACAGCAGCTCTTAAAGAAGCCCAAGGGCATACCTTTGACGATGAAGTAAGGGTGATGCACTTATAACGCTCATTTCCTACGAAGTTAAAGCGCAGCTGCCTTCGCCATTTCCTGCCATATGTCTGGCAGTGGATTCATGTAGCATGGCTCGTAGCAAGGTAAGAAAATGACCACTCGACCGAAATCGATTACAGGGGGAGCGCCAAATTGCTGACAGACGCACAGGATCGCGAAATTTGAAGGCAGGTCCGCGAGTTTTTTTTTTCTTGTTTTTTTTTTTTATACGAGGCATTCCTCTGCGAGTCGAGCAAGTTTTGGTGGTGTATTTCGCAATGTATCTCGGTGTTCCCATGGGCCGATCACTCAGGCAGTGCTGGCTAAAATTATGCGCCACTGGGGTCACTGGGTATGCGTCAACGTTGGTATCTGCACTGGGGTCACTGATCGCCTTTATGTTCCGGATATATACGTATTTCGAAATAAATAAATCAATAAAATTCTCCGACGCGCACATTCGAAAAGAGGACCTCGAGTACTGAAGCCCGATGCTACGGAATAGAACACCCTCAAGAATTTCCCGCGTGTAAGCCAGCGCATTGAGACGCTGATAGTGCTTCGCAATACGTAGCTGTCAACTAAAGTTGAGTCTGCAAATTTGCTTCTGCTACTTCTATAGGATTGAGATGCATTCACCATGAATAAGTGCACCCTAGGAGAACAAGGCATTTTGTCGAAGCAAAGCAAGCAAGAAAGAAAGGAGAAAATAACTACATGAATGTCCAGCTGTCTACTCATGTGTCGCGATGAGTTCCTTTACTGTAGCCAGCAACTATAATGAAGGAAGCTAACTACGCGGGTGCCCTTAAATCAACGCCTGAACTAGACCTTACTTCTCCACAGTATGTTACCAGGAAGCGAAGATCATGGTCATACGTTTGCTCGAAACGAGGAGCCGAAGGACACATGATTACCCTGATTGCTTAGCTCATTTTCTGAACTTTACCTCTGACTGACAATGTTCATTTTGAAATTGTGCAAGTTTAATCGGGCAGTGAAGGCGAAGGAAGGTGAGAGAAAGAGAGCGAGAGAAGCAAAATCACGGAAGCAAGGTCACGTCTGGTTGGCTACCCTACACTTGTGGAAGTGGAAGTGGCAATAAAGATAACAAGGAAGGCAGAAAGATAGGGTGTACATACTTGCACAGGAACGTTCACTGACGTGGTAACGGGTGGTCGTGGAGTCATTTTGCCTTTAATAAACGCAGTTGCGGTTAACTGGCCTTGTGGGTACAAGAGTATGCCTCGGGGCGTTTTCTTCCGAAAGCAGTGGATGATCTAAGCGATTGAGACTATAGGCCTGAACAGTCTTGTTCATTGCCGAAAGAAGGGCAGTGGTCAGCCGCACGAATCCATACTAGCGCTGTTGGCAGTTTTGATGAGGCTTGAATGAGCCTCCGTGAATGCGTCGCGTAACCACACACCACAAAATAAACCTCTTTTCCACCGAACGTGCTTGGGTGGCAGATCAAGTCGCAAGTAAAGGTTCAGTGAATACAAGCGAAAATTCGTGCAGCCCGCTGAATTGTATTGGATAAGTACATGTGATGCAATTAGCAAATAAGTAAATCTTATTGCCGCGTCCGTTTTCAACCGCAGTACATTCGTTTGACTGGAATGGCTTATGGGCATTGTAGTGATTACGCAGTGTGAGGCTTCTTAGTGAAACCTGTAATATTTATCGCTTAATACCTAAGTAACCGCAGAGGGATCTAGTACTGCCCTTTCGCCATTGTTTATTGAAATGAATTTAGAGGACAGGTTTGCACCTTTAGATGACACATGACTACAGACGTGAGCAGCATTGTCCAGAACGCGGGAACAGCGGCTTCCGGGGCACTCCGGGGCCAGCCAGCTACGTCTAACGGTAGTTGCTGGGCCCAAACGTGCCCTGCACCTACCGGTAGACGTCGGACCCAGCAGCTAACGTTAGACGTCGCTGGCTGGCTCCGGAGAGCCCCGGAAGCCGCCGTTCCCACGTTCTAGACAAGGCGGCTCAGGTCTGTACTACTCGGCTCCTATTTCCCAATTACAACATCTGGCTCAAAGGGAACTAACAATGGCGCTATTTAAAATTAAAACCATTCAGGCAATTGACCAAGTTAGCATTGATTTCTTTCTCGCTGCTAACGTCTGCCTAAATAAACATAGCCTATATGTCAAAACGGCATGAACCTAGATGTAACACATTTATATTTAGCGCTATAGCAAATACACGTGCTAAACAAAAATAGAATTTACTCGGTTTTATTTTTACATTATATCATTTAGTACTAAAATGATTCATTAGAGGCTTGTATGCGGACCCGCATTAGGCAGTGCAAACACTCCCTAAACATATACGTATTGAGTGTTCATGCAGCAGTGATGCGCGACGCAACGGAAAAGTGTGCAAGGCAAGTTTGTGAGGCGCTCAAAGCTGCAGGCGTGGCACGTATACGGCTTTTCGCGAATGATGGCCGCTTCTTTATCCAGCACCCTTGCTGTTGCCCGTACCTCACTAAACTGTCTTCAACGCGAGCATCATCTCACTTCTGTCCGCAGTCAATGTCATCGCCTATTGACTGCCACCATTGAGGCGAGAACGAGACAAAGGAACAAAAATATCCAAAAAGCCTGATAAACGTGTTTGTATCATTATTTGCATACGCAAAAAACGCTACATAAATAGTGCTAAATCGACCGCGACCGCTCGCGACCAGGAATGCAGTGGCGAAGACGCTAAACTTGCGGACATCAGCTCAACCACTTACATCGTTGGAGTTCATTCAAATCAACAAACATGGAATGTCGAAGCCATCATTTCAATTGACATGTGCATGATTTGAACTTCCGAACTCTTGAGCCCACAACTTCTACCAAAGTGGCATGCATATTGTAACGTTGCAGTGTAGGTACACAACCGGTTTGAATGCGAGAAAAAATTACCTAACGTAAAGCACTCATTAATTACGTCCATTGAAAGCTAAGGAAAAGCTTGATGATGGTGGCCGCGACAAGCTCGTCGTAGCAGTGAATGATGTGGCCCGCAACCTGCCAATATTACCGCGACAGCGTTAAGGGCCTCGTGTCTCAGAAAATCTGGCGTCGGCGTTGGTTTCGGTATCGGTGTCGGCGTCGGCGTAAGCATCGGCGTCTGGCGGTAATAATCATGCCGAATCACATCATCTCCAACCACCCCGACCGGGTGGGCCCTTCGCCTGGCGCAAGGCGTTAGTGAACAAAAATTGAATTTCTCAAAGTGAAATTCGTCAGAAAAATCATAAATTACAACTTAACCACAACCTACAGGCGTAATGACGTCTGATTGTAATGTGTATCTACGAGAAAAAAGCCTGATAAGCAGCCAGGGTTCTTTGAATGCTATCGCGTTCCACTCTTAAAGGCGAAGCTTAGGCGTCCTCCAATTCTGATGGTGCTTCGCTGTACTTTGGTTCTAGGCAACATTGAGGGAAATGTTGAAAACCGAGCCTTTCTAAATTTAGATCAGGCCCCATGTCTCAGAAAATACGGTGTTGGTGTCGGCGTCAACGGCGTCCAATAACGCTATCGCGTTCCACTGTTAAAGGCGAAGATTAAGCGTTCTCCAAGTTTTTTAGGGCGTACTAATGCGTTCCGGATCACCGTATGATCATTGCAGCAATTCTATATTTACTTAGCATTGTTGACCCGTGTCTTTAGTGTACATCACGGTAAAGAGCTTTTGTAAGGGAAGATTTTGCAGCACTTAGGGCAGCCATGAACAAGAATGTGTTAAAGAGAATTCAATCTGCTGTTGCTGGCCGAATTGCTGAAGCTAGGAGTTTTGGAGGGAAAAAGAAACCTAGTAGCTATCGAGACAATCATTGCAAAGAGGGCAGCAGAAGCAGACTTTGCAGAATGTTTATAACGCATTGAAAAAATAGAAAAGAGGCAGCCAGAACGTGAAGCATAGGAGTGAAGGATCAAGCGCAAGGAGCTTGAAATTGAGATGAAGACTTTTGATCTGGAGCCACAGGAGCTCTACCTATGCAGGAAGCTAGCGTAATTCCGAGCCATGGTGAGTGCAATTCGCTCAATATGAAAGACATGAGGTGGCCGCAAAGAATCGGAGAGGAAATGGATCTCTTGTTATTGAACATCAAAAGTGCATGGGAGAAAGCTGGGTTCGCGAGAAACATCTGGCCGCAATGCTTATTGATATTGTTGCCATGTGAAGTAGCCGGTGTCACTGACCGCTTGAGGGAAGAAGATGCCGATGTTTATAACAGGGTTAAGTCGAGTATGCCAGAATAAAATTGGTTAAAGGCAGAAACGTTACAGTTCCAGTTTTGGGAGGTCGAAAAGGTGAGGAATGAGTTCTACCTCGATTTATCGTGTACTTAAATCGGCAACATAAAAGAGTGGGATAAACAAGAGGCGTGCGCTTACAGCCTTTCAACCTAGAGTAGTATTTTTCACTGGCTGCCTGAAAACGTGAGGTATCGGGTACAGGACAGGGGAGGCGTTAAAATGTTGCTATACAGCTGACGAACTCGCCGAAAGGTTTCTTGTCTTGAGGGGCTATCTAAAGCAAGGTTTCTGAGTGAAAATGGAACGAACTATCGAGCCGCAGATCTGAATTTAGAAAATGCCGATATGCGCCAGGTGAAAAAGGGAATGTGCGCGATCGTTAAGAGCCGGTGCCCGTCTATAAATCTGCTGAGTAAATGGACAGAACGACTGATGAATCGGAGCAATGGCAGATTACGCCACTCTGAGATGAAAACTTTTTTGCAACTGTTGTTAGACAAAAGATTTTGAAACTTTCAGTGTGCTGCGTAAAGTCCGCCGCGAAGCAATATTCAAGACGTAAAGAATAAAAATATTTAGTACAGTCATTGAGGCGGTGACATGGACAACTGATGTGCGCCACCTGCTTATTTTCTTATTCATTTCACAGTGCCTGGCGGTGAGCAATGTGTAAAGGCGTTTATTGCACGCAAGCGTTAGGGCTGACCGTCCGATCAGTTCAGGGAACCGCGAGCGCGAGCGGCGTAGTCCGAGCGATGCGCTGGAGAGACTGACTCACTAGATAGCGCTGGTAAGGATGCCCCACTGCATCGTCTCTCTTCTTTGCTACAATTACCCCGGGAAAGAAAAATGGAGCCGTCCGGCGACCAAACAGTTCGTCACTATTAGGGGATCATAATACGGCTTGAGGCCCTCTACGTTGACAATGTCGCGTCCTCGACGGCGCATGTCCGAAGATGGTTCAACGGGCTCAATCACATAGTTTAAGGGTGATGCACGCTCGACGATGCAGTAGGGACCTTCATACTTGGGCATTAACTTGGAAGACAGACCAGGTGCAGCAGAAGGAACTGAGAGCCACACAAGCGCTCCAGGAAGAAATGTGGGCGCAGAGGTGGTGTCACCGCGAATGTTGTTCTGGCGCTCTTGGTCATTGGAGGTAAAGGCCCGGGCGAGGTCGCAGCACTCTTCGGCATGTCTCACCGTATCAGAAATGGGCGCGCATTCAGATGCGTCGCGCCGGTATGGTAGCATTGTGTCGATGGTGTGCGATGGGTGCCGGCCGTACAATAAGAAATATGGCGAAAAACCAGTAGTACTCTGTGTAGCGGTATTGTACGCGTAGGTGACGAAGGGCAGAATGGCGTCCCAGTTCCTGTGGTTGGAGGAGACGTACATTGAGAGCATGCCGCCGAGCGTATGGTTGAATCGTTCCGTGAGTCCATTGGTTTGAGGATGGTACGCCGTGGTTCTGCGATGAACAACGTGGCACTCTTTGAGAACAGCTTCAACTACTTCCGAGAGGAAGACACGTCCGTGGTCACTGAGCAGCTCCTGGGGTGGCGCATGACGTCGGATGAACCGACAAAGCAGGAAGGAGACAACGTCGCGCGCAGTAGCTGCCGGAAGCGCCGCAGTTTCAGCGTATCGCGTAAGGTGGTCAACTGCCACAATAGCCCAGTGGTTTCCAGCCGATGTCATGGGAAGGGGCGCGTACAAATCTATACAAACGCTCCCAAAGGGCAGGGTGGGGCAAAGTAAAGGTTGCAGCCCAGCTGGCGAGAGGCGGGGTGAAGGTTTCCGGCGCTGGCAATCAGGACAAGAGCGTACGAACTTTTGAACGTGGCTGTACATCCCTCGCCAGTTGGACCGCTGTTGAAGGCGCTGGTAAGTCTTGAAAACGCCTAACTGGGCACACTGGGGATCGGCATGGAAAGGTGCGCAAATATCGGAACGCAGGCTGCGAGGTACTACTAACAACCACTGGCGGCCGTCGGAGCTTTAATTGCGCCGGTGAAGCAGGTCGTCGCGAATGGCGAAATGGTGAGCTTGACGGCGCAACACGCTGGTTGTTGACCTGGTGGATGGATCAGAGAGCCAGCCTACAAGCGACGCAATCCAGGGGTCCTTGCGCTGCTCCGAAGCGATGGTGAGAAGGTCGATGGAAGAAACCGTCAACCGAAATATATATTGTTGTCAGCCATGCACGGGAGAGCGCAAGAGGGAATGGGCGTCCGAGTGGTGTCGCCCGCTGCGGTAGAGTACGCAGATGTCGTAGTCTTCCAGGCGAAGTGCCCAACGTGCAAGACGGCCAGACGGACCTTTCAATGACGCCAGCCAACATAGTGCGTGGTGGTCCGTGATGACATCAAATGGGCGGCCATACAAATATGGCCGGAACTTAGTAAGAGCCCATATGATCGCGAGACATTCTTTTTCTGTCACGGTGTAATTATTCTCGGCTTTCGTAAGCGTTCGGCTGGCATAATGCGACGACATACTCAGGGAAACCTTGCTTTCGTTGCGCGTGGACAGCGCCAACGCCAACACCTCTGGCATCTGTGTGTACCTCTGTAGGGGCCGTCGGATCGTAGTGGCGCGAAATTGGGGGAGAAGTCAGCAAACGACGAAGACTCGTGAACGCCTCGTCGGACTCTGATGACCACGAGGTGAGGAGCCCGTTGCCCCCTAGAAGCTTCGTCAGGGGCGATACGATGGCGGTGAAATTCCGAATGAAGCGTCTGAAGTACAAGCATAGACCGATGAAACTGTGCAATTCTTTGATGGACATTGGCTTGGGAAATTCGGCAACGGCACGAAGTTTGTCGGGGTCGGGGAGAATTCCGTCCTTGGAAACGACATAGCCAAGAATCGTGAGTTGCCTTGCAGCAAATCGGCACTTCTTTATGTTTAATTGTAGGCCAGCGTTCGATAAGCACGTCAAAACACGCCGAAGGCGTTCGAGGTGCGTGGGGAAGTTGGGCGCGAAAACTACGATGTCGTCAAGATAGCACAAACATATGTGCCACTTTAGTCCTTGCAGAACTGTGTCCATCATGCGCTCGAATGTCGCGAGCGCATCACAGAGTCCAAAAGGCATGACGTTAAACTCGTGCAAGCTGTCGGGCGTGATAAAGGCTGTTTTCGGCCGATCGACTTCTTCCATAGGCACTTGCCAATACCCGTAGCGCAAATCCAGAGATGAAAAGAACTCGGCTCCTTGCAGGCAGTCAATTGCATCGTCTATGCGTGGCAGGGGGTAGACGTTCTTGCGAGTGATCTTGTTGAGCCGGCGATAATCGACGCAAAACCTTACGGCGCCGTCCTTCTTGTAACAAGGACGACAGGAGAAGCCCATGGACTTTTCGAGGGTCGAATTACTTCGCGCTGAAGCATGTCATCGACTTGCTCATTAATCACACGACGTTCACTGGCAGAAACGCGATACGGGCATTGTCGCAATGGTGGGTGAGAGCCAGTGTCGATGTGGTGGGTTACAGTTGAAGTCCGACCCAGGGAAGCTTGCCCCACGTCGAAAGATGAACGAAATTCTTCCAAGAGAGACAGCATCTGGGAACGCTGGGCCATTGTAAAGGTTCCAGCGATGGAGGAACCAAATACATCTCTCCGTGTTGTGCGTCAGATGTAGATACAGCACTGAGCGTACGGTAGATGGTGCAATTCGGGTAGTCGGGCACGTTGATAACTTGCACGTCGTCGATGGCTTCCACGGCACCAACACATTCTCCTCGGAGCACTATGACTGGGTATGGGCACGGGTTGCAAACGAAAATTGTGCTAGTGCCCTTGATGATGTCCTCGGTCGCAAAAGGTAGCAACAGCCCTTCCTTGCGAGGACACGGCCAGATGGGGAAAGGAATGCAATGGCGTTCGAGAGGCCACTGCAGTGCATGGACAAGATCATTGAGGCGTTGGGAGCAACCTGAATGTCGGCTTCGACGATCAGTTTCCTGGAAAGCGACGAATCTTCACTGGGCATCAAATCGAGCAGTGGCGATAGTTCGATTTCGGCCCGTGCGCAATCGGTAACGGCATTGTGGCGCGAAAGAAAATCCTATCCGAGGTTGACATCGTGAGAGCAGGAGGAAAGGACGAAGAATTCTATGGCGTATATAACGTCCTTCATTTCTACAGGAGCAGTGCAAGACGCCAGGGGTCGAATATGCTGAGCACTGGCTGTGCGAAGGGACAGTCCGGACAGGGGCGTCGTAACTTTCCGAAGTAAGCGGCAAAGTGTAGCGTACATAACACATACGACTGCGCCTGTGTCCACGAGTGCAGACGCGCAGACACCGTCGACAAACACGTCTATCACATTGGATGCAATGTGGACTTGTGCACTTCGACGTGGTCGCAGCCCTTGCCTCTTGGACTGCGACTGTTAGTTTTCCTCATCCCGAGGGGCGGCACGTGGCCGCATCGGCGATAAAGAGCGCCGGCGCGGAGATGGGGAACGGCGGGTGTTCGGCGGCGGGCGGTATGTTGGTGACACACCAGAAGGTGGGTCGTAAGATGGACGGGGCGAACGGTTTGGCATGGATGATGCGACGCTGGGCGGCTACACACGATTACAGAAATGGGCCACGTGACCGGCGTAGCCGCAGGCAAAGCATATAGGCCGGTTGTCAGATGTTCGCCACCTGTTCGCTGTGGCTGGTCCCGCCCACGTCGGAGCACGCCCGGTATAGAGCGGCTGGTGACAGGACTGTATAGCGGGCTGCACTGGTGGCCTAGCCACGACGTCGGCAAAAGTGAGGGGCACATGCGCAGAGTGGGTGGGGCCTCGCGACTACTTCAGCGTAGCTGAGCTGTGCTGGTGCTGGTGCCGGGGCCTGCTGGGGTGGAGCCACGACCTCGGTGTAGCTCAGTGGCATAGGCGCAGGAACATGGTGACGTTGGTCGGGCAATACCTCGGCGATTTCTTGCTCGATGGCGCGGTGGAGCGGGGGCACGATAGTCGAAGCGGGCTGTGGCACATGCGGCAGCTGAGCAAATAGTACCAAGGAGAGTTGGCGGGCTACTTCCTCCCGAATGAAGGCCTTCATTTCCGCACGCAGTGCGCTCCGGTCGAAGGTGGTAGCCAGACCAGCGATGTGTTCGTCGCGTGATGAAGACCGACGAGTCAACGAGCGCTCCTGCGTAGCTCCTCGTAACTTTGGCAAAACGTAACGATCTCTGTGACGGATTGTGGATTCTTAGCGAGCAGCCTGTTGAAAGTGGCGTCCTCGATTGCTTTCATAACGTTTCGGATTCTGTCTGATTCCGACATCGTCGCGTGCACGCGCTTACACAAGTCCAGGATATCTTCGATGTAGCTAGTGAAGGAATCTCCCGGCTGTTGGGCTCGTTCTCACAAGGGGGATTCCGCTCGCCCCTTGCGCACAGCAGGACGACCAAACACAGTTACTAATGAGGTCCTGAACGCGGACCATGTCGGAATTTCCGTCTCGTGGTTGTTGTACCAGAGGCTTGCCACGCCGGCGAGGTAAAAGAGCACGTTGCTTAGTTTCGCGGCATCATCCCATTTATTGATGACGCTTACTCGCTCGTACGTGGACAGCCAGTCCTCCACGTCGTTGTCGTCTGTGCCGCTGAAAACAGGAGGACCTTTGTGGCGAGGTAGACCAGAGCGCACGACGGAGTGTGCAGGAGGCGTTTGCTGGGTCGTCGGCTGTGATGCCTCCTGAGACATGGTTGAGGAGAGGGTACGGGATCGAAGCTCCAGGATGCGTTCTAGCGTAGCACGCGCCACCACTTGTAAAAGCATTTATTGCACGCAAGCGTTAGGGCTGACCGTCCGATCAGTTCAGGGAACCGCGAGCGCGAGCGGCGTAGTCAGAGCGATGCGCTGGAGAGACTGACCCACTAGACAGTGCTGGTAAGGATGCCCCACTGCATCGTCCCTCTTCTTCGCTACAAATGTTGCTCCTTTAGTGGCTGATGTTGCTTAGTAAGTTTTGATCCTACGTGGATTCAAGCCAATTAACTATCGGGGATCAGTTCCTGCTCAGTTGGCATCTGCATGCTTTGGTCCCCAACGGGGCGCACTGCATCCTCTTGAGTTCCTCCGGGCACTATTTCTCCTTGGTGAATAAACTTTAGTAAGATTCCTGATAGCGTTTTTCTACATATAGAGAAAAAATCTCCAAATAATCTGGAACAAATCTGGGTATATAAATAAATATGGGATCCGATGCACTGTGGGCGTCGATGTAAGCGATGCTTTCTATGCTGTTTGCTTTATTTCACGATAATTATTGTCTTGCTTGTCGCTTCTGGTCGTGGTTCTCACCACGCTCCTCGGGCTCCATGGCCGCCACGCGTTGTTGTACCACTTCTCGATTCTGGTATAGTAGTGGTCATACCACGCTGCTCGTCTCCCATGGCCGCCACGCGTTCTTGTTCCGCTTGTCGATTCTGGACGTAGTGATCACGACGCTCGTCGTCTTTCATGGCCGCGACTCGTCGCCGCCTTGCCTCATGTCTTCGAGCCAGCATATATTCGCGGTCTTTACCACGTTTCGATGCGTATAAATAACGCTCCTGTTAAGCGCGACTCTTCTTTCGGGCCTCACGTGTCCTCGACGCTGAGTGGATGCTTTGGCGCCATTTTGCCGGCGCGTGTTAACGTGCTCCTTCTTCATTCGTGGCCAGCACGTTGTTGAGACGCAAGCTCCAAGCGCTTTCTTCAGGCTATGAAAGATTGTAATGTTCCCGCTATCACAGCCCAGCACCTGCATTTTTGTCGCATAGGAAAGCAAGCACAGTCCATGCCATACGCACAAAATTTGAAATGCTGCCGCGGCGGCCAGGATGCGCGGAGGCGAGCGTCATCTGGTGGTGTTGCAAGAAATCCAGCGGCACGCGCGAGTGATCACACAGCAGCAGCAGCAGCAGCGCCCGGAAAGTTGGGAGAAGAGGTAACGAAAGCTTGCTTTAGTACAGCCGTTTTACGGGCTGTGTTTAATCTTCAGCTTTTTGAGATACAAGCGATGATCTTACCGGCGGAAATGGTTGGCGCGTTTTTGGGTAGTGTGCAGCAACAAAGTTTTTATAGTAGAGGCTTTTAGACTGCCTTTGTTGCGGAGCTCTTAAAGGTCATTTTTGTCCATCCACGTCTTTTCACTTCACTTACTTCCTTACAATCGCATTGCAAGGGTATAACATGAGGGGTGCATAATAAAATAAATATTAGACACAGCTGTTCATTTTGAATATAGGTGACAACAGCTTCAGCAAAGGAATATGGGCTTGTGATGGATGTGATGGTGTATTGATGTATGATGGTATATTGATAGTGGTGTGTATAGATGAAAGATGGTGTGTGGAAGGTGGTTCCATTTCTTGCGGCTTGAATTAAAAATGATGCTTGAAAAGTGGTGGTCCGGGCACGTGCGCATGCCACTTGAAGCCGATGACTGGGGCGATGAGATGTGTATGAAGGCGATGTGATGTACGGTTGATGATTAAGGGAGCTGTAGAAAACTAAACGGAAGTGCGACCTGCTAACGGTAAGCAAGCGTTGCCAGACCAGATTCCGCTTTGAATAATGAAAGGCCGATGCCAATTGAATATGAAGACAGCATTAAACTAGTAGCACAATTTTGTACTGACCCGTGTGCACTTATGATATAAGTTTGATGCAGGTTCCAGATGGGAGATGCATACTCAATTTTCAATCTTACCAATCATTTGTAGGCTAAAGATTTTACATGTTGAGGAGTATGACTTACATGTCGCCTAAGAAATGCCTGTGGTTTACCAGCAGCTGAAATGATGTTAGTGTTGTGCAAGCACCTGGAGAGATCTGAAGACAGGCTGACACCGATATATTTCAATAATTCAACTGATTCTACTCGAACATAAGCGATTGAATAGGTAAATTTTAAGGGGTCCCAGCAACGAGAGAAGGACAGGCGTTAATACCTGTGAGGATTTAGGTTCATTAGGCAGTGATAACACCACTCTTGTACTTTGCTAAGGTCGGTCAGGATTGAAGTATGGTCAAATGTGTTGGTAACTCTGCGGTAGATTATACAACTATCTGCAAAAATGCGAATGTTACTTGATACATGTGTTGGTAGATCGTCAATACAAATTTTTAAAAGAAGCTGTCCAAGGAATCACCCCTGCGGGATGCCTGACGTTATGAGGAGCCTGTTAGAATAATGATTATTAGCAAAGACAAACTGAAAACGATTAGTCAAGAATGCTGTATCCACTCTATTACAGAGGGGTGTAAGTTTAACTGAAACATTTACGGAATCAAACGCTTATGAGGATCCCTGTCAAATGCTTTTGCGAAATTCAGGAATGTGCCATAAGTCTGAAGGAACTGTCAAGGTTAGCACGCTGGTCGTGAAGTAAGACGGCCAACTGCGTTTCGCAAGAATACCCTTTGAGAAACCCAAGTTGACAGACAAAGGTGAGAAAAGGAGATTGAGTCTAAGAAGTTTACGACGTGCGAGTATATGACAGGTTCCATGATATTACAGGGGACACTAGTTAATGATGTAGGACGGTAATTTAGTGGGGTGTCTCTGTTGCCTGATTTGAAGACTGGAATGACCTTGCCCACTTTCCAGTCGGATCGTAAGATGCCTGTAAAGAACTGACCGCGAAAACAACAAATGTGGGTACGCGGCAGATACAAGCTTAATATTTCATTTAAAGTTTGCAGTTACTATTATCCATGCCTGCTGACAATGAAAGCTTGACGTTATCAATGATAGAGGTGATGGCGTCTGCAGAGAATATAATTGGTGACATACGCGCGCTTATAGTAGAAGTGGGAAAGTCTGAAGTTGGTCTCATTAGTAAATGCATTAAAAGGGGCTGCGTTAAAATGTCAGCACACTCGCTGTCGCTCGCCAAGTGCATTTAACGCGCTGACCATGCCCACCAGAGGGTTAAATATTTGCCAAAATTGGCGAGGGCTGTTTGTAAGTTAGTTCATCGTTGAACAAAGGAGAAGTTAGCGTTTTCAACAGCCACTTAGATAACCGTCTTCGGCCAAAAAATATTTCCCCCAAGATCAGGAGTAGCTGTTTTGAGTGGCTGAGCGGAAAATACGTTTCTTTTTGTTTTCGAGCCCCTTACGTGTATTTAAGAACATGGCTTGTTTCGGTTTGCGTGGTATGTTACTCTTGGTACAAATTTATCAAAAAATCACCTAGTTTGTATTTAAATATGGTCCAGTTGTAATTAGTAGACCGCGTAGAACCTAACCTTGCGAATATAGGACGAAATGCACCCAGATTATTATTCCTATGGTCGTAATTACCTCTGTTATACAGGCGGATTGTTTCGCTGACTAAATGGCATCTTACAAGGTGAAATGAAAATGTGGCACTTTGTGGTGACTGACTTCGCGTGAATGTGTTATCGATAATAAGCTTCCGGGGTTACTGGTTAGTATAAAATCTAAGATGCTGAAACTGTTCTGCGTAACTCATGTAGGTTGTGATTGGTCGTGTAAGTTTTTTCATTATGGTGTTTTACGTGACAAAACCACCATCTGATTATGAGGCACGCCGTAGTGGGGGACTCCGGATTAATTTCGACCACCTGGGGTTCTTAACCGTGCACCTAAATTGAAGTACACGGGTGTTTTCTGCATTTCGTCCCCATCGAAATGCGGCCGCCGTGGCCGGGATTCGATCCCGTAACCTCGTACTTAGCAGCCCAATACCATAACCACTGAGGAACCACGGCGGGTTAGATCGTGTAAGTTGGGTTATACTGAAATTGTGGCACAAATTCAGAAAATTTCTAGCGGGCTCACTGCCCATGGTTAAAGAGACATCACTGCTCCAATCTTATAGAGGAAAATTATTCTCACCCAAATGGAAGACTTCAGCTCGTGGGTGTTGCCTGGTAAGGTTAGTCGAATTGTTATTAAGCTTAAATGTTAGGGAATATTATATGGAGGCCTGTAGAAAGCACCTAGAATGATAGTATGGGGGAAGCGCGACAGATTAGCCGCCATAATACTTAGAGATCTGAAACGATATTTTCTTTGTGCTGCGGCACACGACAAGTGCTGGCGCACAGCCATCAGTACTCCCCCCCCCCCCCCCCCCCCGCGGCCCTTGCACGGCTTTGCGATCCTTTCGCTCACGATGAAATACCGGTAAGTCAACTGGTCCTGTTTTATCGTTTGTTAGCCGTGTTTCGATCGGTTATAATCATTATGTTACTGTTGGACGACCAAATAAGATGGTAATGTAAACAAGCATGCATGACCTTATATCAACTAATGACCCCCAAACAGCTTTTTCACAGTTTCTGTCGACACTTTCATTGCTTTTCAACTCCCATTCCCATAAACAAAAATGGAGAAAAAAGGTAGCATCACCGCAAAACCCATGGCTTACAGATAGCCTTCTGAAAGCAATGCGGTCTCGTGAAAATTTGTACAAAAAAACTAGAAAACAACCTTTTATTACTAAACTACTTGCCCGTTACAAAAAATTTTCTAACTCACTTTGTGCTCAGCTGAGAATTGCGAAGAGGAATTATAACGAACATAAAATTGCAGAATGTGGTAATAACACTAGGAAAAAGTGGGAAATTGTTAACACCTTTTTAAATCGTAACACCCAGAACGTCATTTCGAGGATCATTCACAAAAACAGGGAATACAGTAATCCGCTTGACATTGCTAATGCCTTTTGTGATGCTTTTTTCAATACTACTTCTCATTCCGCTTCATGCTGTAACATGTCATTTAACCACCTAACTCATTCATTTTTCCTTTTTCCAACTACGCCTGATGAAGTAATTTCAATAGTTAGGACCCTTAAAGCCACTAGCGCTGGCCTCGATAATATTAACGCTTACCATATTAAAATGATTGCACAACATATTGCTAACGTTCTCTCTGCTATCATTAACCTCATATTTAAAACCGGTGTCTTCCCACGTGAACCTAAACGTGGTCGAGTCATTCCTGTTTTCAAAAAAGGTGATCGCACGCTCATGCAGAACTATAGACCTATTTGTGTTCTTCCATTTTTAATTAAGGTTATTGAAAAAGTTATCGAAAAGCGTCTAACAAAGTATTTAAATAAATTTAGTATTCTTTCGCCCCATCAATTTGGCTTTCGTTCTGGTTTTTCAACTAATCTAGCACTTATAGCTCTTACTGATTACCTTAAAAAAGCAATTGATGAAGGTAAATTTGCAGCCTCCATATTTGTTGACCTATCTAAGGCCTTCGACACTATTGATCATGCAATTCTTTGCGCTAAGCTCGAAGCCATTGGAATAACAGGTCCGCCACTACTTCTCATCCGCAGTTACTTACAAGATAGAAAACAAGTCGTTAACATTTCTGGGTGCTACTCTAAAGAAGCTACTACTAATATAGGTGTACCGCAGGGGTCCATATTAGGTCCCCTACTTTTTCTAATTTATATTAATGATCTGCCTAGTTGCCTCTCTTCATCGAAGTGCATTCTGTACGCTGATGACACTACTATATTTAATTCTAACAATTGTGTAAAAACACTAACAAGTAAACTAAACGAAGATCTTCTGTCAATCTCCGCGTGGTGTGACTAGAATAAGCTGCAGATTAACCATAAGACCAATTTTGTCGTCTTTACCTCGCATCAGAGATCGCCTGACCACCGTCAATCCATTTCCATCAACAATCACCTAATCACTGCAGTTCATCATTGCTCCTATTTAGGTGTGGAATTCGATCGCCACCTGAAATTTAACCTTCACATAGCTAACGTAAAAAAGAAAATGGCATATGGAATACGCGCTCTAATTAAAGCACGACATTATTTCTCATTTTCTACTCTAATGTCACTGTATTATGCTTTCGTTCATTCTCATATCAACTATAACATTGAATCATGGGGAAACACTTATAGCAGTCACCTAATGTCATTGCAAGTCATTCAAAATCGAGCTATTCGTCTAATAACATTTTCATCTCGTAGCATTAACGCTAGTGAGTTATTACATGCTCATAACATTTTGAATGTGACTGATCTTGTTAAATACAACCTCGCCATTTTAATTTTTAGGGCCATAAACAATAATCTTCCAGTAACCATCATACCAACGACGTCTCTTATTAATATAAATAATACTCGATTTGCAGAGAATATGAACTTTATTTTACCCAGCGTTCGCACCAACTACGGCAAGCAGTCATTACACTTTTCAGCTTTATCCCTCTGGAACACATTACCATTTCCTTTAAAATTGTTGAAATCTCACAGGTTTCATACTGAACTTAAGCGCTTTCTTTTAGCTTTATCCAACTCCCATTTTTCAGTGTAGTATGTTTTTTCTTTCTTTTTTTTAAACTTTGACTGTGTTTCTATATTTATTTCCTGCATTCTTTTCATCGCCTTGGAAAAGCACCCTTTGTAGTTCTGCCTATTATTGAGTGATCTGCAACCTTGTTCTTATGCATTAACTGCTGCATTTTTTAAATTTATGCCTTGTCTTTCAAAAAAACCTGTATTATAGTAAACTTTACATGTTGCCATTGTTTGTTTGTATTAATAATTCTTGTCATCATGCATAGGAGGTCCCATTTCAGTTTTTAACTACGGGACCTCCTTCTGTAAATACTTACCATGTAAAAAACCCCGTTTTTTGTATTGAATAAACTGATTCTGATTCTGATTGGTAACTATTGGTTCTTTTCGTGGAGCAGTTTGTTCTAGAGAAACAAAATGGCGCTTTCGGCGGCGCGCCGTACGTCACCTCAGCGACCGCGCACCAATACGAAACCATTACCGCTTCTGTCTTGGTTCTATGCTATCAGCTGTCGCAAATGCAACTGAGTTTTCGCTATCGCACTGTGCTCCAATCATGCTGGACAGAATCATGTGGATTGTAGACGTGCGCAGTAGTTGACTGTAAAAATAGTCACTGACATATTAAGAAATGTCATTAATATGTGTGTCCAAGTTCGCCGACCGCTGCTGCAACGTGTTACCGGCACTTCGAGATGTACGGCTTTCTTCGAGGATAGAGAAATTTGCTCATCAGCCAGCGTTGCATCGCTAACCCAAGGTAAATATAGTATGGGCTTCCATAGAAGCCCATACGTTCAAAACATGGCGGTTCATCAGCGGCTCATGGGGCTTAGCTCCATCTGTGTGAGGAGGGAACACTTCCGGCGGAGCAAAAAATAATGTGACGTCATATGCGTTAAAAACAGAAGTGACGTCATTTTGTTCTCAAAGCTGCGAAATTTGTTTTCGTGGTCCTGCCGTCACAGCTGAATATTCCAATGCCCCGCCACTCGACGTGAGGGGCGTTTCGAGTTTTCAGCGCGGAAACCGATGCAGGAAAAGTTCAGCCATACGGGTGTCGAAACCGCACCCTTGCTCAGAACATACTTTGTTTGTAGGACGACGAAAGCTTTGGGCGTAGAGTGCTCGTCCTTTCGTCGGACGCCAAGACCGTCGGCCAGCGCTGTCCCACGTAAACAACTAAAGTGTAAACAGTTATCTGGTGGTCGCCACTCTACTTTTGACTGAACAGGTTAAGAAACAATAAAAGTACCCGCGTCACCAAATTCTGACAAACGTCGACAAGCAAGAAAGCGCAACATGCGAGGCGGGGCGTATTGTAACAGGTGAACTTAACGAGTGCGCCTTTCTGCAGACTTCAAGAGCTGCAATGCTTTGCAAGTGATAGCGGCGTCAACGCCCGCCGCTATCGGAGGGCGCTCTTACGGTGGGCGCTGAAAAAAGGTATTTATTCATAATAATCAAGTAAAATAGAGTTGTTCTTTTCTCACCATGCGTATGTAAAATTGATTAGTAATTGTAACTAAATGCGTCTCGCTTTAATTAAAAACGCTTTTTTCTTTCCCAATGTTTGTTCCCTCCAAACATAGTCGCGCTTCAATCACTGCTCCCATAACCACCCTTGCTGATGTCGGTGACAATTCGTTCCGAACCGCTTTTCACCCGAAGCTTCGTGACCTATTTGGATCGACCTCGGCTAACCTTCAAAGAAAGGGCGTCAACACCGGAACGTCGGCAAGAGTGTGTACTGCTCGTTAAACAGTGATGAAGAAAGTTGCGCAGCTTCCTGTCATAGTAAGTTATCGCGCACAGTATCTACACACATCTACCACAACTGGCACGGAAACTTACGTCCACTCTTTCGCCAACGCGTCGAGAGTAAGTGAATGGGCGTACGTTTGAATCTCTGCGCACTCTATATGCACAATAAATGACGGACTACACCGATAGCGCACGAATGGTCGAAGCTGAATGTTTCATGATGGTCTACAAGGAATAAGCGAGTTACTAGCGATAATAGATCTTTGCTATAAGGTATTACAGTGTACAAAACAGCTATGTTTCAAGACTTGTGCGCAGTGAGATCAAATCTGTCGCAATTGAGCACACCCGTGAGCGATTAGGCAAAAAATAATGGTGGCGCGTTCAATTGCTAGCCTCAACTGCATCCGTTGCCTCCGTGTTTACAGTGGATGTGACGACGCCGGTGCGGCGTAGCAAACCTCTGTTTCGGGAGATATCGTAGACGGTGACGGAGTGGATGACACGAAACTTTGGCCACAGCTTCAGAGAATATGCAATAGCGCTTTCGGAGCTGATTAAGGAACGTCCAAACGGCGCGAGCATCGTATATGGTGCTTGCTCTAAAAGTGGGGCTAAATATCTATTTCAAGCTATCAAAACTTTCTGATTATGAATTGAATCAGGATTAGTTTGCTTGGCACTTCTTTCTTTATTTGGCAAACATTTTTGAAGCAGCGGTTTGTCATGTTTCTGACTTGGTAAGGTTCATTGGTGCGGTCACTATCTGTAAAACCTGGCTGCGCCCGTGGGATTGTGCGAAAAGGGTCAATAGACGCGCCACATTGCATCGCTTAAGGTGCATTCACACTACCGGACGGAGGAAGAAATTTCGCAGCTGATGGCGTATCACGTGACGCGCGCGTCATCAAAGTGTGTCGCCCTCGCCTATTCTGGCCTCCTCCGCTCGCTGTCCGGATAGAAAATGCTTGCCGATATTTCCATCCGTCCGTTTGGCGGTCGTCTGACGTCAATTTAGCGTAGTGAGCGTCAAATGTGTCCACATTGGACAGATTGGCGTGGCTACGATGGCGTATTGTCGGCTTGAAGCCACGTGTGTTGTTGGGCAGCAGTGACCGCACGTGCTTTTGCCGTGGTGTAGTGAGAAAGGCGAGACATGGTTGCGCCCGCATTTTATTTACTCAGACCGCGCAGCCTGCGTGACCTCAACATCAGTGAGGTGCACAAGAAAACGCTAAGTGATGAGAGAACCGTTACTTTTTTGGCTCTTGCTGAGGGATTCACAGCGCTACGAAATATAGAGCACGCCGAGTATGCAAACGCCCAGCTGCTAATAAGCGTTGGAGCCGAGATTAAGCACGCGGATTCCGCAAACGGCGCTCCGGCTGTGGGAATGCGACCTAACTCGGCTGCGCCGTATTCAAGTGATCACGTGACTGTTTGGCCCGCGGAGCAGGCGGGATTTTGCCCTCGCGTGTGTATCCACCTTTAGCGACACTCTGAAAAGAAGATATCTAGGATCGTATCCCGATAGGCAGTGCCTATGGCAGAGCACCGATGCCGAGTTTGTTACCTTGAATGTTCAAAGGTCGCCCCAACCCCTCTTTTCAAGGGATTCAAGGATTTCTTAATCATGAAATGGCTTTTAGCTCCCGCTGTCGGCGACCTTCAAGTTACCTTGAGCCAAAAGCCAGAGCCGTTATCCGCGCACTCAAACGAAAACATCCAGGCACCGTTGCGAGAACAAAACGAGATTATCCGGGCAACCGTCAAAAATTAATAAAATGCGCTCTCGGGCCTCCAACCCTTTGTACAGGACCACATTATATGCGCTAGTTACTGCCCAAACAAGTTACAAAAACTATTGCTCCGATTTCTTCCTCATGTTTGTTCACAATATCACTCAAGCTGTAACTTCCAGTTCGCTGAAGCTTTATTTGTCATTTCGAATAGCGGCGCTAAAAAGGCAGGCAGAGGCGCTTTTGAACGCCAGTGGTCCGTGAATCGGGATCAGTCCGCGACATGAAGAAAGAATCTAAGCCAGTTCCAGGCTTGTGAAATCTGAGGAAACAGCGGAGCTCTGCAAGGCTGGGTGCATAGCGTATAGCTTGCGAGAGTGTGCAAAATGCCAGTTCCCCCTTCTACAAAAACCTTTTTTTACAAATTACACACTGAAACATTGCCCGTTAAAACATGGCTGCATAAAAAGAATATTTTCGTTTCGTCTGTTAACTGTCGCCTATGTGACGTGCCTGAAACCATTGAACACTGTTTTATTGTTTCTAAAGATGCCATTTTATTTCGCGATGTTATCCATAGAAATTAGCAAAAATATTTTGATATAAATTCTCACAGTATCCGATATCTTGTTGCACCGTATGAAGATGTTCCATTCGATATGTTTTTACTGATAGGCCTTCATAGCCTATGGAAATCTCGTATGCAAGACCGAAATGCAGAAAAAACAATTTCCTCGAGATCACATTTCGTTCAGATGATCATACACTTAAAGGACATTTACGACCAAGAAGAATGTCAGCCGGCTTGGTATCCACTTTTGATTAGGTGTTTAACTTCCCCTTACAAGTTTTTTTGCTGTGAAGGACGGTGTTGCTGTGTGTGACATTATCTTCATATGGACTGCTCATTGACGTTTGATTAGTTATGTCCACCTGGTGCTCATATCATTGTAAATAGTTCCTGTAAATACAACATTTCATTCATTGTAATAAATACCATGTTCAAAAGGAAAGGTGGGTGTATAGCGTAGTGGGTATGATGCTCGCTTTCGGAGCGTGAGTACCGAGGTTCAAATCCCACCTTGTTGTTTTGCTCTTTCTTTCATTTTCTCTGTCTCTTTCTGTATCCCTATATTTCTTTCTTTCTCTCCCTCTTTTTTTCTCTCTGTGTCTCTCTCTCTCTCGCTCTCATTTTCTCTTTCTCTCGCCCATAGGAAGTTGTGTTGCAATCGTCGGTACAACGCAATCATCATCATCATCAGCCTACATCTTATGTCCACTGCAGGACGAAGGCCTCTCCCTGTGATCTCCAATTACCCCTGTCTTGCGCTAGCGTATTCCAACTTGTGCCTGCAAATTTCCTAACTTCATCACCCCACCTGGTTTTCTGCGGACCTCGACTGCGCTTCCCTTCTCTTGGTATCCATTCTGTAACCCTAATGGTCCATCGGTTATCCATCATGCTACGCATCACATGGCCTGCCCAGCTCCAGTTCTTCCGCTGAATGTCAACTAGAATATCGGCTATCCCCGTTTGTTCTCTGATCCATACTGCTCTCTTCCTGTCTCTTAACGTTAGTTCTAAGATTTTTCGTTCCATTGCTGTTTGTGCGGTCCTTAACTTGTTCTCGAGCTTCTTTGTTAATCTCCAAGTTTCTGCCCCTAATGTTAGCACCGGTAGAATGCAATGATTGTACACTTTTCTTTTCAACGACAGTGGTAAGCTCCCAGTCAGGATTTGGCCATGCCTGCCGCATGCACACCAACTCAATTTTATTCTTCCATGAATTTCTTTCTCGTGATCAGGGTACCCTGTGAGTAATTGACCTAGGTAAACGTACTCCTTTACAGACTCTAGAGGCTGACTGGCGATCCTGAATTCTTGTTCCCTTGCCTGGCTATTGACCATTATCTTTCTCTTCTGCATATTCATCTTCAACCCAATTCTTACACTTTCTCGATTAAGGTCCTCAATAATTTGCTGCAATTCGTCTCCATTGTTGCTGAATAGGACAATGTCATCTGCAAACCGAAGGTTGCTGAGATATTCGCCATTGATCCTCACTCCTAAGTCTCCCCAGTGTAAGAGCTTGAATACTTCTTCTAAGCATGCAGTGAATAGCATTGGAGGGATTGTGTCTCCTTGCCTGACCCTTTTATTAATAGGTAACTTTCTACTGTTCTTGTGGAGAACCAAGGTAGCTGTGGAATCCTTGTAGATATTTGCTAAGATATTCACGTATGCCTCCTGTATTCCTTGATTACGCAATGCCTTAATGACTGCTGGTATCTCTACTGAACCAAATGCCTTTTCATAATCTATGAAAGCCATATAGAGAGGTTGGTTGTACTCCGCAACTTTCTCGATTACCTGATTGGTGACATGGATATGATCCATCGTAGAATATCCCTTCCTGAAGCCAGCCTGTTCTCTTGGTTGGCTGAAATGAAGTGTTGCGCTGATTTTATTGGAAATTATCTTGGTGAATATTTTATACAATACTGAAAGCAAGCTAATGGGTCTATAATTCGTCAAATCTTTAACGTCTCCCTTCTTATAGATTAGTATAATGTTGGCGTTCTTCCAGTTCCCTGGTACACTTGAAGTTTTGAGGCATGCGTATAAAGGGCCGCAAGCTTTTCAAGCGTGATATCTCCTCCATCTTTGATTAAATCTACTGTTATTCCATCTTCTCCAGCAGCTTTTCCCCTGGTCATGTTTTTCAAGGCGCTTCTAACTTCATCGCTAGTTATAGAAGGAGCCTCTGTATACGGTTCATCACTATCATCACGGTTCATCAAAATAGCTTGGCTGTTATGGGCACTCACAGGTCAGTATAAAATTCTTCCGCTGCTTTTACTTTGTCATCAAAATTGCGAATGATATTACCATGCTTATCTTTCAGTGCATACATCCTGCCTTGTCCTATGCCAAGCTTTCTTCTTACTGATTTCCTCAATCTTTCCCACGTTATATTTTCGAATATCTCTTACTTTCTTCTTTTTCATCAGTTTTGACAGTTCAGCGAATTCTATCTGATCGCTTGAGTTGGACATTTTCATGTTTTGTCGTTTCTTTATTAGGTCCTTTGTTTTTTTGGGAGAGCTTACCTACTGGTTGCCTTGGTGCCTTACCTCCCACTTCAATTGCTGCTTCCGAGATCAACCTAGTTACGGTTTCATTCATTACCTCTATGTTGTCTTTATCTTCATTTTCTAAAGCTCCATATTTGTTTGCGAGCACCCGCCTTAATTGGTCTTCTTTTACCCTTACTACCTCTCGGTTGGCCTGTTTCATCTTGACTAATTTCACTCTTTCTCTCTTCAAATTGAGAGAAATCCTAGACCTCACTAACCTATGGTCACTGCACTTTACCTTACCTAACACTTCTACATCCTGCACTATGCTTGGATCGGCAGAGAGTATGAAATCTATTTCATTCCTTGTTTCTCCATTAGGGCTTTTCCAGGTCCACTTCCTGTTGCTGCGCGTCCTGAAGAAGGTATCCATTATTCGGAGCCTATTCCTTTCCGCGAATTCTACTAACATCTCTCCCCTTGCATTCCTGGAATCGATGCCGTAGTTGCCAATTGCTTGCTCACCAACCTGCTTTTTCCCCACTTTTGCATTGAAGTCGCCCATGACTACTGTATACTCAGTTTGCACCTTTCTCATTGCCAATTCAACATCTTCATAAAACTTCTATTTCTTCATCATCGTGACAAGATGTTGGGGCGTAGGCTTGTACTACCTTCATTTTGTACCTCCTATTGAGCTTTATTACGACGACTGCTGCCTTCTCATTAATGCTGTAGAATTCATCAATGTTGCCCGCTATGTTGTTATGGACTAGAAATCCTACGCCGGATTCTCTCTTGTCTGGAAGACCTCTGTAGCAGAAGACGTGGCGATAAGTCAGCACTGTGTAAGCCTCACCAGTTCTTCTAACCTCACTTAAGCCAATAATATCCCAGCAATGCCTGATAATTCTTCAAATAGTCCTGCTAAGCTAGCCTCAATCGAGAGGGTGCGCGTGTTGAACGTTGCCAGGTTCAGTTTCCATTGGCGGCCTGTCCGGACCCAGAAATTCTTAGCACCCTCTGCCGCGTAGCAGGTCTGACCGCCGCCTTGGTCAGATGCTCCGCAGCCACTGGGTACTGGGGGCCATGGGTTAATTGTCGGAGACAGGAGGGAGGTAGTGGCCGAATCCTGCTCCAGAGAGGCCAATTCGTGTTCTGGTGAGGGAGTGACTTTGATGAAGCTTAGTTGGCCTTCCTAGTTTGGTTGCACCTGATCTACTATAGCCCCACTAGCTCTCGGCAATATATTTTTCTTGCCGGTGTCAGGCACCACTTCATGCCTGAAAATGTGGTGGACTGGAGTAGGATTCAAACTTACGACCTTCAGATTTGAAGCCGGGCATCATATGGTTCCCAAAAATACATGTTCTGCAAGCGTGGGTGTATGCCTAGTATTTAGGACACTCGCCTTCGGACCGTGGGAACTCAGGCTCGAATCCCGCCTCGCCAAGAAAGTTTATTTTGTTTTACTTCTCTAGCTCTGTGTCTGTATGTCTCTCTTTCTTTCTCGCTCGGCCCCTCCTCTCCTCATTTCACACTCTCTCCTCTTCCCTCGAAATTGTGAGCACCATCGCTCTGTAGGGATCATCCTCGATCTTAAACACCTCCGCTGTTAAAAGTAGTGACAGAGGCTTAGCGCGCGGCACGGTTGGAAGAAGAAAAGCGGTTGAAGGCAGCGGCACCACAGGCAGCCAAAGACGCCATACGGTAGCCATTTCATGCTTACATCTACTCTCGATTACGGGAGAACCAGCAATCTTTTTTCAAGAGTTTTAACAACCCTTCAATCTCTTTTTCCTAATTCAAGGGTTTTCAAGGAGGTGCACAAACCCTGGTAATTCTGTTGTAAATCTTGACTTGAGCCGGCCCGAACTTTTTCTGCACAAATTAAACGTTCTGAAACTGCACGAAGAGAAGCACGTTAGGCGCAATATCTTACTTTGTGTGCCTTTCTTCTTGCAATATATTGTGAATAGCTTGTTACATGCAGGCTTTTCACAGCTATATTTTATATGACTGGCAAAGAAGTTACATCCTCCTGTTGTTGTTGTGATGCACAACTTGTGCGGTGTGAAGCAATTTGCTTGGGCTCATTTGCACTGTGTGATGGTGAACTCACCTGTGACAAGTTGACGTTCAACTACTTTGTAATAAACTATTGCCATGCTCTGCACATAAAACTAATGAAAATAAATGGGAAAAACAATTAAGAAGTACGGCCACAGAAAAACCTCATGATGTAAATGCTTTAAGTACAATCCCAGTAAATATTATAGGCTTGTATAATATTCTGAGTCTTCATATGGACAGCGGCAAGGATAGTGTGCTGACAGAAGGTACTACCAAAAGTGCGATGTTTGCTGCCTGTTTCGCGAGTGGTCTGGCCTTCAATTTCACAATGTAGGCGGACGACTGTGACTTATGGGCGCATACAGTCCTTTCTATGAAGGTAAGCAAAACCAACAAAGGGTTGGCAATGCTTCTTGAATGTTACAGAAACTTTCATTCGTGCAAAAGGCTTTTTTCCTATTTACGTCTTGCTGTTTGCAATCAGGATGATGTAGGTAACAAATGCTTGCACAATACATGCTTTCTTTCGTCAGCTTCTCACGATAGCTTGGCAGAGATGCTATACCTACACTGGGCATTAAATAGTCGCAGAGGTTATATTAAGCCTTTGTGGACAATGACACAAAAGATAACGTAAACACAAACCTATTGTTGAGTGCTCCGAATGATGAAGGTTTGGCTGAAGACAATATACAGTGGCTAAAGAAATGCCACAATGAGAAAGATTGTATAGCATTGCAAGTGCTTACTAGTGCTTACATGGTATCCAGATGCCCATCACAGTTGCGCATTGAGCTTGATCCCTGTGATGGTGCAACACTAGGGTGCTATAACGCAAAATGATTCAAAAGTGTTTTCATTCCAAGTCCTGCAATCATCCTCCAAGATTGGTCAAAACATTTTCGGGTCACTCCCAACTTCGTCTGTCTGTCACGTGACGTCATGAAAACCGCGATAGCTCCCCATCTGATATAACGGGTACACACTGATTATGCATGCTTAAACCGCACAAAGAAAAAGTAATCATTCCTGATTCAACGCCTTTTAACCATTAGCCCTCTGCTATTGGTCCAATGTTTTCTGGCTACGCCCACTTCGCCTGTCTGTCACGCGACCTCGCAAAACCGTGAAAACTCACCGCGTCAAAGTGACGTGTATGCGAAAAAAATGAATTATTATGCCGAACAAAACTGAAATTTTTTCTGAATAGCCACAGACTACCCCGTTCCGAAAGGAATAGAAGATGGTGGCCCGCCGATCGCTCAGGCCCTCGCTACTCGCACCGGCCGGTGAGCATGTATTTATTTGCGCATGATAAATCTTTTTGCGTGGCAGTAAAACGTTATCGAGCCTTTTCGGCATGCATACGACATCGCTCTGCCAACTCTTCCGTGCTAAAGATTCGTTTTAGCAGCATTCTTATCCTTCCGTCGCACGCCGCCGCGATTTTCGACCAGCCACCGCAAGCTAAGTAAAGCGACGCGGACCAATCAGAGAAGCCAGCACCACCCTCTTCATGCGGTTATCTATTTTCACTGTGCTGGTTCGGCCCCATCGAAACCCTCTCCACTAGAGCGTGCTCCTCGACTCCTGTCAGCTAATTCGATCAGAAAAACCGTTGAGTGTAGACAATGTAATTGGTTTTGAAAGCGAACGAAGGTGACCTCTTATAAACGAGGAGAGTGTTTGATTGGATTGTTTAGACAACGCTGCGGGTCGCCGCCCAATGCTTGCGTCGGTGGTCACGTTAATTTGACGTCAGGAGTTCGGAATCATTTTACGTTATAGCACCCCTAATGTCAAAAATAAACGGGTGAAAACACTGCCAGCGCCGAGTGTTCGGGACTGAAAATAACGTGTCCTCAAACAAGATTTTATGCAGCTGCCTCCCAGTGCTTTCGATGACACACATGCAAGACATGTAAGGGAGGCTGGAGATGGGTAATGTAGGTTATTACCCTTATGTGCCTGTACACTATGTGAATCTAAATGGTTTACTAAGTCAGTGATTTTGTGTGCAATGTGAGCATGATGTGGCTTAGGGGTGCCCAATCGTGCTGTTATCAGTCAGCCTCAGGTGTCCATGACCACTCTGTTAAAAGTGTGCGAGTTATGTAATCTGCCACTGTTAAGATGACTACAAGCTGCTTAAGGGACTTCCTTTGGCACTCCTCAAGTTACAGTGACCTGGCGAATGAAAGTACTTTTTTAAATTCAGCATCCAGAGGTCTGCAGTATCAGGAGCTACACGGGGACTGCACCTCAGAGCAGGCATGAAGTAACATGTATAGTTTTGACAAAGGCTGTACATAGGGTTAGCTACCTCTTGCTTGTTTTCCAGACTCGAGGAGCAATATAGTGTCATATGAATCCACTTTTAGCACATAGCGTAAGAGATAGCTTCTGACGGAAATTTGTGGGGCGGAAGATGAACTTCTAGAATTTGACTTAAAAAGTTATCTTAGTGCATAATGATAATAGTTATCTGGCAGCCCATAGCAAGAGTAGACGAATACAAACACCATTGAAAAGTATTGGTGAAAAAGTGGCAACAGTTTTGCGCAACAACTGACAAATCAACTAATTAGAAGGTAAGCGGAGCGCATTCATAATGGAACAGATCTATGGTGGAATGACAAGTACAAAGTAGCGTAAGGAGTGTTGAAACTTCTACTTGGAATTTCAGTCATGTTTAAAAATGCAAAGTGGAATAGGGACTGGTGATTAATCAGTGCGGATAATAAGCATTAAGACCACTAGAAAAAATTACAAATGAAGGTTAGACCAGCAATCCTTTGAAGTATACGTATTCTGAGATTAGGCAAATTGTGCAAAAGTCATTCAGAGACCATCAGAAAAAAGTGCTAAAGTCATGCTAAATAATTTGGCAAAGATCATGCAAATGCCATTCGGAGAGTCGTACAAGAAATTTACTAAAGTCATGCTGAAGCAATATACTGAATAGGCCCAATTTGAATAGCCAACCCTTGCATTATGTTGAAGGGCAAAGAATGTACTCTCAAAGTAAAGATTTTTCACAATTTAAAGCGCACTGGGGGGTGGGGGGGGGAGCTCCTTCAAGAAACAAGATTGGCCTGTTTGACAATGGCCAAGCATGACAGCATCCCTAGCAAGTATACCTCACTGGTGTTTATACTGTGAGACAATTAATAAAGCTTGAGAGTGTATAATAATGCAAGGTACACTTGCCGCTACAGTGACAAAAGGCATGCAAGACTGATGCGGAGCATGCACACCCCATTCCCATGGCGGCATAGGCAAACTATCTGATGACAGCAACAATAGCAGATTTGAAGTGCTTTCCTGTTGCTTTGCACCATACGTGCTTTGTAATCAGGTGCCAAACACTACCAGTCATGTGTAAATTGAACCTGCAGTCACCGTCCTGGTCTAATACATGCATCCAACCACCCCTTATACGTTCTTTTCTTGCAACTGCATGTGCTCTGGAAAAAAAGATCAATTAGATACATTTGCAATATGTTTGGATTTGCTAACAGCCATTGCGAGTAATCTGTGGGACAGTCTATGCTTGTCTGCTCGCAAATTTCCTGAATTACACTACAGTCTTGCAATTGAATTCACAATTCTCTAGTGAGTGGAAATAGAGAAGGTGACTGCTTAAATAGCACAGCATAAAAGGTACAGCGTGGCAACAAGCTTGACGAGGTACAAATAATGCTGCCAACCTGCCACCTCCGGGACTACAGTCATAGACTGTGTTAGACAGTCTCGAGCTGTCAGAACAAGCCCTTGCCAAGACTTTTTAAGCGACAGCTTCACGAGAAATCATGGCAATTGTTCGTACAAAAGCCTTGCTCACTGAAACGGATACTTTGCCAGAGGGCTCCTTTTATTGCTATTTAGCAAGGATCTGATGTCGCCTGTAGGCGAGTCTTGGCAACAATCCAGCCCGTTCGTTAGTCGACGCTAATTAATTGCGCCGTGTTCTTTGCTATTCGAAGGATTATTGTTGCCAAGATGAGGCAGCTGTTATTTATATAGGTCTCAGTATATATCATAAATCCGTAGAGAACCCGCAACTACATTATCAGTTTCTGAACTTTTTGAACCAGTTTCGGGGCAGATTTGT
>NC_051154.1:245016772-245178839 GCF_013339745.2 Dermacentor silvarum
ATACTAAATATGTCCGTGACTGCCAGCTGGCAGCTGATAATTTTTTCCAAACATTTTCAGGAAGGGCACCCGATGCGATCAATCAGCTGGACCAGGGCAGGCAAAGTAAAATAAGAGAAAACAGAAGAAAGTTAGCGGCCTAATATTGAGGCGGTTCTTTTATGCGGACGACAAGGTCTGGCTCTCCGTGGCTATTAGGGAATATGGTTCTATGAATTTAAGCAAATCCCCAATGAAAATATTGGTATTTTCAGAGCGCTTCTTCATTTCCGAACTGATTGTGGAGATACATATCTGAAGAACCATTTGGATGTTGCCCCAGTAATATCTCGCATTTAAGTCCAGATGTACAAAACCAAATTACAGAAATTTGTGGTGAAATTATCAAAGAAAGCCTAGATGCAAAAGTAAATGGATGCAGGCTGCTTCTCCATATTTGCTGACGAAACGACGGATATTGCCGGTATCCAACAGTTTACTGTTTGTGGAAGGTACCTAAACAACGATGCCAAGGACATCGAAGGAGTACTTTCAGGTTTTAGCACCGGAATAGATGCCCCGTCTCATTGCGACTGCAGATTCTATGTAAATGTGTAGAAACGGCTTCAGATTTTAGTCACCCTTCCAGTGACCACTTCAAGCGCAGATAGTATATTTTTAACATGAGATTACTAAAAAACTACTTGTGCTCTGCAATGTCTGAGGCATGGTTAGGCAGGCGCTTATATATGTCCACAGAGACGTCGGCATGAACGTGTCCGAAGTCATTGACCGCTTCACTAAACTTCCCCGCCGAGTGAAGTTTGTCCTTTAGATAGCGAAGCGGCAAAAACCAATGCAAGTAAAAGTTCTGTTCCTTCAGGTCCATAAACTCGTAATTATGAAAACATATGACTGTTCATGAGCTTATAAAACCGCAGAAATTTTCGCCGTTTATTCAAACAGTTACCATCATGATCAATATTATCGTGTGAAAACGAAAATTACGAGGAGATCAATAACCACTTTTTACCGACCTTGTTTATTGAAAGCCCGGCCCTCGCGGCGTTTCCCAACAATCACACTCGCATATTGGGTAGTTTAACTTGCCGCATCATCTGTGGCTTTCGTTTGGTCTTTTCTTTCCTTTTTAGCTACCCGCTTTTACTTCTTTTTTGAACCGAAGCAATAGCCTTCCTTAATTTTGGGTGCAGAAAACTTGTCGCCGCTCTGCAGGCAGTTAAATTACACATTTTCGTACTGATTTCTGCATTATTCCTGTATTATCTACCCATATGGCGCTATCGCGACCGCCGCATGGCCCAAGTACATATCACGAGTTACTTTCAGACATAGCGCAAAAAAGTACGCACAACACACACGAAGACACGACAGACGCGGACGAGCGCTACTACCAACCGTTTATTTCAGTCAACAAACCCTCCGATTTATAAGGTGAACCACGTGCACCAGTGTCACGCCCCTTTCCCATGCGAGGTGATAAAAAGAAATCCAAAAATGTTAACAGTACTATCTGCCTCAGGCAACAGAGTTCAAATAGTTCAGTTCGGCAACGTGCAAAAGAATTGACGCTTCGCTTATACAAATATATGAGTTCTGGTGGATGTAGAATGCTTCTAGAGCCACTCGAGCCGTGTAGTTTGTTGATTTGCCTAAAATAGTGGTCTCATAAAACCGTGCCTCGCAACCACACGTAATGATGTGGGCAACTAAGTGTGCATACTTGTCCTCTTTTTTCTTAACTTTTAGCGCATGCGCCCTGAGCCGGTTGTTTATGCACCGTTCGGTTTGGCCGATGTACACCTTCCCGCACAACAAGGGGACGGAGTATACCACTCCTGTCGCACACCCCACAAAGCGGCTATCATGGCTGGTTTGGCAACCTCCTTTCCTGTCACCGCAAATTAGAGGGCAGAGCCTGGATAGCTTATTAGGAGCCGTGAAGACCACAGGAATACGATGCCTGTTCGCGACCTTCTTCAGGTTGTGCGAGACCTGATGCATATAAGGCATGTATACGGGTCTCGCCATCCATCGCTGGGTCTCAGCCCTTTCTGCTCCAGCTCTGTTCTTTACCCTCTGCAGGATAGACTCGGCCACCACAACAACAAGCAGCTCAGGGAATCCCGTTGTGAATAGGCGACCAATCTGATTGTCAAAGCTATGCTGCATTGAATGCGGGCATGGCTTACGGAGCGCAGCATCCAGGCTTTGTAATGCGATGCCCCGTTTTACTACTTTAGAGTGGGCAGAGTCAAAAGCCAGGAGACACTTCTTAACCCGTGGGAGGTACTCTCAGGAAACATGGCCTACACTAAATTTTAGCCTGAGATCCAGGAATTGTAACCCCTCACTTCCAAGAAATTCATGAGTGAAACGCAAACCCTGCCCAGCTTGAATAAAAACATATAAAAATACTCCCAGGGGCAGTGACGCCGTCCTCTTTCTTTAAAAGAATGAAAAAGTCATCGACGTTCCGAAACACTTTGAATACCTTCCCTCCATTATAAGCCAAATCAAGCGCACTGTCAATATCAGCTAAAGATATGTCGCATATAATCGGAGCCACGCATGACCCAATAGACACTCCTCTACGTTGCAGAAAAGGCTGCTCGTTAAAAACACTAAATGTTACACTAAGATAAAAGTCTAAAAGCGTTAAATTATGAACCGACAAGCAAGCAGAGTTTTGGATATCGCATTCGCCACTGTGTTCAATGCACTTCCTAACAGCAACTAAAAGCTTATCTTGAGGTACTGAATAAAACAAGTCCTCAACGTCGACAGACAAGCCATAATCTATACTCTCGTTGTGTTTCACATATTCAGTGACTTCTTCAGATTTCCTCACGCGGAAAGGATCAACAACCGTGAGTCACTTAAGGCTCTTCAGTAAAAACTGACTAACATTCTTCTGAAAGGGACATCTACCTTCTGTGTTTTTGCAGAAAAGAAAACCTTCAGACTGTTCCTCTTACTATTTCTAATAGCACTAGCAAGAGCATTCAATTCCACGCCCTTACAAAATTTGATGAACTTAGTATTAACCCTCACGGCACTTTTCTAAACAGCCACAAAGTTCTTGTCCACTGCCGCTTGGGCTTTTTCATTGAACGTGCCTTTGGGCATCACAACAAATCCACTTTCCTTGTCAGCTTCTAGGAGAACCAAACTGTCCTGCCAGACTGAAAGTAACTATGTTAGACCAACTAGCCCAACAGGCGGTCCTTCCGGAACATATCACGATTTCTGCGATCGTAGTTTTGTTCTTGCCTGGATCGTCTGTCTTTCTATGCGTAAAGCTACTACTATGTGTGACTGCGCAACATGTCTATTTGTCTTGTTTGCCGCATCACATACAGTGACGTTTGCTTAAATTCGTGGATTTATTGGATACTGGTCCCCAGAAATATATGTTTTATTGGTATTGGTCCCCAGAAATACATGTTTAAATACATATATTTAAACATCTTATTGCGAGGCTTTGTGTATACAAACAGTGCATTTTGTTACCAGTGACACTTTTGTGCCCTTTATCAACTTGTAACTTGGCACTTGTATATTCCATTCTATTTTCTCATTTCTAATGCACATCTTGCAGAACTCCTGCTTCTTATGTGTACTCACTGTTGCGACTATATTATCGGTGTAATTACAATACACGACCGGTAACAACTGCTCATGCGCAATCTATTGCAACGAAGGACAGCGTCATTGAGGTTTCTCCCTGGTCGTTGCATATCTACAGTCACGAGCAAAAGTTTGTGGATCAAAGGTATGGTATGATGGTATGATAAAACTTTATTACGGTCTCTCGGAACGCGCGTCAGCACGTAGCGGGTCGCTCCCACGTCGGTACAGAAAGTCCGATTCTCTCTGTTGCCACGATTTTATTTTTTTTCCTTCGCAGCCTAGGCCTTCCGGCTGAAATCAAGAGCGCAAGCCAACGTGCGCGTGTTGGACCAATACAACGTATTAAGCCAATTCGGGGCCGCGCAACTGCGCTTGAATATATTTAAATTTTTTGCTGATGCCATGGACTGCAAACTTCTGCTCGCGACTGTACAAAAAAGTAAACAAGGTTCTTGAACGTCAAAGATTTATCAAAATATGTGTGCTCAACTTGTTCTTTTCATGGCCTTTACGTTTTTCACACCAGCTGTATGCACTGCTTTGCTGGTTTCGAACTGATTTAGTTCTAAAGTTCGTGTGATATTTTCTTTACCTAATAAATAGACAAAAAAAAAACGCCGAAGCATTGATATCAGTTATTTATGCCACAATTTTTGGGACATACGAATATATGCTTTTGTGAAAAAATACATATTTTACTTGACAGTTAATTAGCATTCAGTATATAGTTCGTTTGCATCCTTTCATATACAATGACATTGGCAATGGCAATGCAGTTATTATTGATGTATTTGATCCCTCGACAAATTCTATAAGGAGGAGCCCCTCTCCGACCAAAATTCCTGGCTATGCCATTGTGCAGTGAAACAGGTCTTTGAACACTGACCATATACAGATGATTTTCTGCATTTACACCCATCGCTTACCAAGAGCCGCTCTTCCAAGATTCTGCACCCGCTTTCTCGAAGCGGGGCTGAGCCTCTAAACGCCTATCAATAGCGGCAAAACTGCTGATTCACAGTAGACTAGCTGGCCGCTCGTCTTATACGCGCGGCGGTTATCAGATAAGCCATTCCTGACTCGCGCTCGCCCATGCTCGACGGTGAAAGCTGTTCCCGTGGTCCTTTTTTTATTTTTTATTTTATTGTTAAAACGTGTATTCTGTGATCGTCCAGTACACTTCGTGCGTCATCGCGCGAATTTCGAATCTTAAAGGTCCGTACGCCACGTGGTGTAAAAGCTGTGAACTAAAGGCGATGTCCGGAATTGCTGGGGTTGGCTTACGAATGCGGCAGAGGTCGGAAAGCAGTGCACGGAACTCAGTACTGTTAATAATAAGCTTCTCGCAAGATATTGTTATGACACCTGTCGTGCAGGTGTCATACCAGGTGTCATAGCTGTGCCGAGGATGACGGAAACGCCAGCGAACTGAGTTTCAAGGCCACTGCGGCTTCACTTAGTTTTCTTCAAAACAACTATTCTTGACCACAACATAATGTAGTACGTCAGTAGAGTTGGCCGAGAGTAGCGCTAGAAAAAATGACCAGCCCAACATTGATGCTATAACAAACACTTCACGTTTACACCTCGTTACTGCAAAGGCGTCTTCTTGGACGCCTTTTCGGTTAGTTATATTCATTGTTCTTCGTCTCTACATCTTTATGTGTGGGCCAATCTTATTATAGCGTGCTTGCTAAACAACACGAAGGACCTGCAAGAACGATTCGCTGTAATTCTTCAAATAAGACACTTCATACAAGCGCTGGAGATATATCAGTCGACGATCGTCATTGGAAGAATTCAGCCTCTCAGATGTGTTTCATTTCCGTGGTGCAAGTCCTCACTTTGCAAACATAATTTGGCTACGCCTGTCTTGCCACGTCCCTCTTCGTTTTCATTTCTTTCTTATGCGAGAATCCCACCTGCAGCACTGTCCAAGCACTCCGTGGATCAAAAGAAGAAAATTGCTAGAAAACGTCGAACATGGGTCAGCGAAATTCACGTCTTTATTTGAATTTTTCGCTTTTCATCCGGTGAAAAGTACTCTGTTTGGTTTCATTGCTCGACGAGATATAACATGTGATTCGCATAGCTGCAAAACACTACCACCACCCACTGCGTCAATAGCGCACGGGCTCTGTTCTCTTCCCCCTCAATGTGTTCGCTTCGCTTTTCGTGCACCAGCTTTTACAGTAAATCTTCAGCGCCCACTATTTACCCTGCCATTTGTTGATACTGCCAAAAGTATCCCGCCTAACTGCTAAGTTCGTTTACTTCTATTTGACAGAGCTTTCTTCATTTTCAACTATAGCGCGTCATGTCTATAGACACAGACTACCTCGTCAGAGGCCGTGAGCTTGCGCTCTCCATTGAACACCTGAAAGGCAACTTGGGTCATTGGTTCTGAGAACTTTCATTTCTTTTTGAGGGAGATATCTTCAGTAGAACAAATAAATACTTCGTGGAGTGCACAATGCATCCGCTCATTCGATTGTTGATTTTTGTTTTTCATCTTCATCCTCGATGGAAGCGCTTTTGTATTTCATGCTGTCGTACCTGCCCTTTATTCCTCGTGTGCACACAGAATCGGCGAAAGAAACTTATTTCTGCTGCATTTTTAGCGTAGCTTGTTGATGCCCCGCAATGACGATGCTCTAATAAGGGGAAAGGGGGAGGAGGAATTGCACTTTCGAAGCTTTTACAGGAACAGAAATGACATGCACTGGCATCGTCAATGCCGTTTAACGCTCGGGGCACCTTTCACCGAACATTATGAGCCTGTAGGCCTATGTGGAGTACGCTGCAGGGCAAATGCTTTCGCAAAGATATCCACTTGTCCCTGTCCTGCGCACAGTGCAATTCTTCCCAAAAATTCCCTAAGCACCACACTTCGTCCAATCCTTTCTAGTGAACAGCAGCAAAATCTACCATCTTTCCTTGAACTAACACGCTCACTCAGTTGCTATGCCATTCCGATGGTTTAGCCAGTCTTCAAAGAAAGTGCTGTATAATAACTTGAATAAAGAGAGAGAGATTCTTAAGGGAAATACAGGGAGGTTAACCAGCCTGAGCCCGGTAGGCTACCCTGCACTGGGGCAGGGGCAAAAGGAATTGAAAGAGGAGAAGGAATAGAGAAGTTCACACCCTGCACAATTACACAGCCAAGCGTTCATCGCTGAGTTTCGTCACAGGCGGCCATACAGTCTAGTGCACCTCCAAAACGCAGCAGCGCCTTTGTAGCCCTGCACATAACAGACGCACGGGGCCACGGGCCCAAGATCTTCTCCTCCGTAAAAGGCCTGTCGTCTAAGTGCCCCAAAGCCGTGTGAAGGGCAATCCTCTCATCTTCGTATCTGGGGCAGTCAAATAAAATATGTCTGGTGATTTCCTCAACACTACATGTGCTGCAGTTGGCACTGTCCGCCATTCCAATTAGGAATGAATCGGAGTTTGTAAAAGAAACTCCTATTCGTAGGTGGCACAGTAACGTATTCTTCGTGTTTAAAACCCGGTAAAAGTTGTAATTGCATCTGTGATTCGATGGCATATAAGCGCCCGTTGGTAAACTCTGGTGTATTCCATTTCTTAGAGTTATCTTATGGGCAAGACTGCTGAGCTGCCGCGCTGCATCCGTTCTTGACAATGGTATTCAGATCATTTCACAATCGTCATGTGCCTCACGGGCAGCTTTGTCGGCACATTCATTGCCAGTGATGTTGCAGTGCCCAGGTAGCCACTGAAATACGGTCGTGGCCTCTGAACCACCGCTTGATGGCAGCGTAACCGTATCTCTGCTACCAGTTGTTCATATGGGCTACAGCGCAGACCTGATAAAAGTGACTGTAGGGCTCCCTATGAGTCACAGAATATAGCCCATTGATTTGGTGATTGTTCGTGCTCATAAAGCACTGCGCTGCGGAGGGCGGCAAAATTAGACCCTGTCGATGTTGTGACGTGGCTGATCTTGAACTTCTTACAGAATGATGCTGACGGAATAACTACCGCACCAGTAAAGCTGGTCTCAGTCCAAGAGCCATCTGTATAAATGTGAATTCGATCAGAGTAGTAATCATGCAGCAGATGTAGAGCAGCTTGATTCAGGGCACAAGTAGGCAAGTCGAACTCCTGGAATGGAGAGCCGCACTTGTGGCTGCCGGAGACACCACAAAGACAAGGTGGTCTTGCTGCAGGCGTGAAGTTTGATGGAAGAGAAGATCAATAGGAGTTTACAATGCCCGAAAAAGTTGCATCTGGTATACTTTACGAGAGAGAAGCAAGGCGTTGAGACTAGTCGGGAAAGGTGTCGAAGATGATTTTGAAGGGTGTCTGTGGCTACATACGTTCTGATGGGATGTTCCCTGGCGATGGCAATTGTTGCGGCTGTTGAAGCGCATCGTGGTAGGCCAAGACAATTTGTAAGTGCTTGAGCTTGCATGCTCTCAAGCACTCTGAAATCTATCCTCCGGGCGCTTGACAACGCCGGAGTGCTGTAACGCGGGAAACCCATGAAGAGCGCTTTGTATAGTTGCAGCATAGAACGCGCTGACGGTCCCCATGCTTTTTCGGCGATGGCGTTGAAAAGGTGACTGATCGAGAGGAGTCTCTTCCTTAGGTAGAATAGATGGGGGCTCCACGAGAGGTCGCAGTCGACAGTGATCGTCAAATGTATGGGGTTTTTTTTTCAAGATAGGCTGGCCATTAATAGACACAGGGTATTCAGCCATCGATTTTGGAGTGGAGCCGACTAATGCGCATTTTTTTGTTGAAACGCCGAGGCCTTCTCTCTGGAGATAAGTAGACCTCATCGTTGCAGCTTTTTGTAACCTTGTGCGAACTTGCGAGCGAGTTACTCCGGAAGCCCATATGCAGATGTCATCTGCGGGAATTGAGAGACTGACAGACTGTGGCAGGGATTCCGCCAGCCCAATCGGAGCCAGGTTGAACAAAACGGGGCTTAGAATGCCACCTCGAAGAACCCCACGACTGGTGTAGTGGTCGGTGTAGTTTGACCATCCTCGGTGAATACAAAGAAGCTCCTTTGGGTCAGGTAGCTCCGAATCCACCGAAAAGTGCGGCCTCCGATTTCGGCAGCTACGAGCGCGTCAAGAATTGCTTCATGTGAGACATTATCATGAGCGTCCCTCACGTCTAAAAATAACGCTACGGAGAGGCGTTTGGATGATTTATGTTGTTGAATCAAAGACGCAAGATCAATGACGTTCTCGACCGACGAACGACTACGTCGAAAACCTGTCATCGCCTCTGGATAAACAATGTAATGTTCAAGAAACCACTCTAGGCGCGTGAGGATCATCCTTTCCATCAACTTGCCAAACAGCTGGCGAGAGCAATAGGCCCATAGGATTTCAGTTCTAGGTGAGACTTTCTTTGTTTTAAGATTGCTGGAAGAAGGCTACGCTTCCACTCAGAGAGAACAACCCCGGCACTCCGAGAGACATTGAAATGATGCAGCAGGATTTCTCGTGCTTCATGGTCAAAGTGTCGGAGAGAAGTATACGTTATGTTGTCGGGTCCGGGCGAAGAGGAACGCCTGCAAATGGCTAGAGCAGCCTCCATTTCTTTCAAGAAGAAAAGTTTGTCCATTTCCGAAACTTTCATGGAGGAGAACTTCGTACAATTAAAGATAATTTGAATAATATTTACAGAAACTCAGAATGTCTGGCATAGGCACCTAAACGCACTGATTTCGCATTTCCTGGTTAAATGTCTGTTCTGGGTGTCCAGGGGGGCAGTACATTCTTAAAATAATTCAGTCAATTCTGAACAAGCGATAATTACCCTTATAACAAAACATATTCGCAAGCTACTCTTCACTAGACTTCGGCAATGCAAAAAAGAAAAAAAAATGAATGATTGAATGCTTTATTCGTGCCAGTGAATTAGGGAATGGACCCCAGACAAAAAGCTACAAGAAGTAGTTTGAGGACATCGGGGGTCCAGAAAGCAAATACACACAGAAAGAACTTATGCCACCAGGTAATGGTGAAATAGCGTTTCAAAAGTACACAAGATGTATAATGAAATAGTGGGGAATGAAACATCGACAACAACATCGCAAAAAAAATTCTAACAAGTCGAGTGCCAGGAAACAGCATTATATGATACGCTCAGTAAAATATAGTTTAAAGGAAGCTGTAGACGGTGTATAAATATCATGGCAGGCGCCACACTTATTTAACGTTTTAGGCAATATGTATCGTATACGCTCCGTTTGCCGTAGTGTTCACCGCGGAACTAAGCATTTATTTGTTTGTCTCCTAAAAATGCACTGTTGTCTACGTGTGATTGTAGAGAGAGCCTTGAGATGTTCAGAAACACTAGGCAGAGAAAATCTGAGGGAATATAATAATCTGTATTGAAAAAGAAGTTCCACACAAAGAACATTGTAATAAACAAGTTATATGTATGAGTTCTGTAACTGCAAACTATACGTGCTATTGCTATTTTTTGGAGAACTAGAAGCATGTTATTGTTGGTTTTAGATGTGGTTGCTCATACCAGGTGACAGTAATTCAGATGACATTATAATATCGCTTCGCAGACGATGAGTTTAAGCTTAGGTTTAATTCAAAGCGACGTTCTGACAAAAAAAAAACCCTACAGCTTGTGATGTGGTCGGCCTACCTCATGTAATCATCAAATACTACACCAAGAGATTTGAAGTTACTTACAACTTCAATAACCGAATTATTTGGCATCAATGTTTGATTTTACGTGATATTTTTGTTCAGCGGACAAAATATTACTAGGTTAATCTTTTTTTTTTTGCATTTGCTAGCAATCCATGTGCTCTAGACCAAGTATCTAGCGCACTGAAAACAGCATTACTTCTATTTATGTGCGCTTCTTCTCAGGAGCCACACCGAAAATTACTGGTGTCGTCTGTCTATAATACGTATGGTAATTCATTAGCTGTATTCTTGATGTCATTCGCATGTATAAATTAAAAAGAAATGGTCCTAGAAGGCTGCCCTGAGGAACCCCCACAATAAATTAAATGCATATTGGATATGCAGGCATCAATACAAACAACCTATCTACCGCAAGATGTATAGGAGCAACAAAGATAAAGAGGAATCCCACGGATGCCATGTTGTTGGAGCCTGTAGGTTAATATCTCGTGATTCAGTAAGTCAAATGCTTTTTTTTTGTTTACGAATGTACCCTATGTTGGTGTTTTTCTTTAATGTTACCTAGCATAAGTTGTTCTTACAATAGCAGAATTGATTTAGTAGATTTCATTTTAATAAACTCAGGCTGAAACCCTGTTAATAACTTGTGCTTTCGGAAAAAAAATTGTTTCAATTTTTGTAAACATCGCCTTTTCCAATGCCTTAAAAAACACAGGGAGGACACAGATAGGGCGATAGTTACTGAAGGAAATTCTGTCACCACCTTTTAAAGTAACAGAAACCATTTCGTTTCTCGTTCCTATACGAAATATGCCCGATTTTAAGGGCAGGCTAAATATCTGGCGCAAAATTGGTGCTATAAGATGTTAGCTACAAGCTTAGTTGGCCTAATTTGAAGTTCGTCATAAGAAACACAGTGTGTAGATCTTAAATTGAATAATACGGTGAATACTACTTCAGCATCAGTTAAGGTAAAGTCACCCGACTACATAAGACAATCACAGATGCAGCTGATAGCTGTGTGGACGTCAGTTGTAGGCATCAAACTTGTAAAAAAACTCAATAAACTTGCGCGCTTGAGATACGGGTACTCCATCAATTAAGAGCTCACCTAACTCAGGATTTTAATTTTATAGGAGACAATAATAATTCACAAGCTTAAAGAAATTGGGCCGCGTCGCCTTCGTTATTGTGACACAAGCGCTTTTGAAAGGCATCTTTCGCTTTACTGAGCTCCGACGTGAGACTATTACTATAATGTTCAAATGAATATAAGTCGGCAAGATTCCTGGTATAGATAGAAAGTGCTTGAACATCTTCCACTTCGTCATCTTAAAGTGAATAGGTGTTACCCATCGTTCACGCAGCTTTCATAAGGTGACAATTGTTTTCCAGGGAAAACATATCTCGTGAATTGTCCTAAACAAGGTAAAAAATAACTGATAGCACTGATCAGCTTCCGTACAATCAAAGACTTTTAATAACAATTAGCGAAAATAAGCAAGCGACTCGTTAGCTATACACTAAAAAAGAAGAGCTCTTCCATTCAAATGGGTATGGTGAATTAGATAAGTTTACTAGATGTTGGATTGCGCAACATTTTGACGGGACACAGAGAAGAGAAACCCACACAACGGAATGCTGCATTGTGTGTGTTTCTCTTTTGTGTGCCCCGTCAAAATATTGCGCAATCCAACATCTAGAATGCTATACCAGCACGCCCAGTCCTGAGAAGGGAGTAAGAGCAATGCGAAAATTGCACATTGAACACTTAAGTTGCACACGATAGTTCCCACTGAAATTTTGGATGAAAATCCTTGTAGGCTTTGTTATTAGATTAACGAACATTCAACAATTCATTACTAATAATTGAAGGCTCTGTAATATTTATGTTGAAGTCGCCACCTATGAAGGTAGGAGATTGGTTAACAAAACAAAAGCGTAGAATGGTCCGACACTTTTAACAAGTTGCCAAATTTTCTTGATGTTGCTTTTAAACAACCGATACAATTTTATCAGTAACCTTAAGTGTTTCAGAGTCAATTGTTATAACAGAATATTCCGTCATAATCTTAGTTCCAAGGTCATATTTCACATAGATGGTTACACTACCAGCCCTGGAAGGGCGGTTTAAGGAAAATAGTTGGTAACATGAAAGTTTCACAAAATCAGTATCAAGTGCATCCCGCATCTTAGTTAACAAAATCACATCAAAACTAAAATAAAAGTTTTGAAAAGAACAGAAAAAGTAATCACATTTATTAAGAATATAACGAATGTTAAGGTTAATCGCAGATAAATAATTTTCTATACGAGAGCAATTAACTTGGTCAGTACATGCAGTACCCAATGCTAACGTTGATTACTGCATGGTGAAATTAGCGAGCAAGTGCTGCAAGCTCACTCTAAGAGCGGATAACAACAGGACGGTCACTTTGCCGCTTTCTAACGAGCCACACGCCGTTGGCGCACCAGGCAAAGTGGTAGCAGGAGCGCTTAGCCCAGTCCTTGGTCTGCCTAAGAAAAGCGCGCGTATGTTTCGTGGGGTGCTCAGGTATGCACAAGCTACATTTCATAAGCCTCAGGGCGCGTTTATCAGCGAGCCATTTAAGCGTACATTTAAACTGAATAAACGCACGATTACCCCTAATTTCGTTAGGCTTAGCAGATAGCCGATGAACAGATACCACAGCTTGGGATTCCAGGGGGCTAAAGATAACTTCCAACTAACTTCACTGACTTTTTCAAAGTCTTCACTTCCAGATTCAGGAATGCAATGGAAATCGAGGTTCAGTCTATGACTACGCTATTCTAAGCAATTAAGGTAATCTTCTTGAGCATCTGTTACCTTCATAATGCCAATACTCTAATTAATAATAAATGAGACTGTTAGGGTCCCAAAGTTGCCCCAGCACCATGAGAGATGCCATATAGAGGTGAGCTCCGAACTAATTTTCACACGGGTTTCTACAACGGGCGTCGAAAATTGTAAAATGGTACAAATTGTACAAAATTGTAGAATGGTAAGTAATAACGTGTTCTCTCACTTGCCTTAATGAATCCTACGCCCACTATTCTCGAAGTCTCACATGCTTATTTGGGGAACCATTGAAAAGTGAATTTGGGGAACTGGGTACCACCACGAGAGTAGCGAGTACGAAAGCCTAATATTTTCCAACCTCCTACCTCCCACTCTATTCTCACCGCAAAAGAGAGGTTCACAGGCAGATGGAGGCTCGAAGTTAATAACAGTGGTAGAACAACGAATGTTCTACAACTGAACCAGCTGGAGCTATAATTTGAATAGGTTTGCTTGTCGAAACATGAGCTCCCGTGACACTTCTTGTTCTACCACTTTTAATCATCTCTAGTCTGGGCACTTACGAAAAAAAATTGTGGCACAAGCCATAGAAGGTTATTTTCAAATTGAGCGATAGCTTTCTTTTGTGACCTCATGCTTATATCCATGCCATTCATGAATCACGAAACCTTATAGGCACATCAGCACGCAGACGAAGTGCGAATCTCTCTGCGAACCACAATGCCAAATCATACTATGATACAGTATATCTTATTGTATTCACAGCACCCCACTTGAAAGTCCGTAATAACCCACACTATCCCTAGTATCCTGGATGCAGCTTCATTGCAATGGCTGTCCTTGAAGTGGCCGTGCTCGACGCGGCCACTTCAAGGACAGCCATTGCAATGAAGCTGCATCCAGGATACTAGGGATAGTGTGGGATATTACGGACTTTCAAGTGTGGTGCTGTGATTACAATAAGATATACTGTATCATAGTATGATTTGGCATCCAGGTCTATTGCGAATGGGGCGCTATCTATCTATCTATCTATCTATCTATCTATCAACATAAATCAGCACGCGATGTGAGAAAAATTATGTGCTAGCTCTGCAGCGTTTCTCTACTGAAGGAACTGGATAGTGGACGGAAACACTTGAGTTTGGTTTAGCTTGGAACTTTCATAAAACAGCTGAGAATGATAGTAAATTATTACTTGTGAGATTTCTAAAATAAATGAAGCAATTGCGTATTTGCACAATTCTACCGCGCCCCCCATTGTAACGCGCAGTTATGTTACCGCCCAAATATCCTAAAAAATAACTTGATGCCGATTCTACCGCGCACATCAAGTAACAAAACCGGAGTCGCCGCGTACCGTGCTCAAACAACTTTATGGAACATGCAAATCACCACAGACACGCACCCAGGTGTAGCTTAGCGGCTAGTCGCTATCGGCGTCCGACGACACCTCCTTTTTGCTGTCTATCAACCACAGGAAGTCATTTTCAGTTCCATCTAATGGAGTATGCCACACGTACAGCGAGGAAGACAATCGCGCAAAAAAAGGACAAGGCGTGGAGGTTTGTCTGGACTAAGGATGGGCAAATTCTCGCCAGAAAAGACGAGAACACGCGGGTCGTCAGGATTGCTTGTGACAGTGACTACTGTCATCAGTAACTACTGATGTTAACTCTCTCTACTCTGGTAATCAAAATATTTCGTCATTTTTACATCTCAATGCTCAATCGCTCTGCAACAAAGAAGATGAGCTGATGACCTTTCTTTACACTTTAACTTTTCATTGCGATATTTTGATGATAACTGAAACCTGGTACCGAGATAATTCTGTACATCTGAACATCCCGCGTTACAATACATACACACTGAACAGGCAAAACAGAAGAGGAAGTGGTGTTCTGATAGCTGCAAAAGAATCTTTAAAATGCTACTTAATGCCAGAGTTTTCACAAATGCATGACGACTACGAAATCTTGTCTTTAAAGTGTGGTAACTATGTATTCTCTGTCCTGTATCGTCCTCCAAGTGGTAATGTTACATCCTTTTTCCAGTTTTTCGATGCCTTCTTATCTTACATTACAGAAAACAAGGTCTTGTTAGTCTTGGGTGGCGATATAAACATTGATTTTTTCTCATCGTCACCTGAACAACGTGAAATGCAAAGATTGTTGGAATGCAATAGTTTTTGTAACTTGATACGAGAGCCTACGCGACCGCTCACATCTACATCCCTTGATGCCTTTATTACCAACGTATACGAACAAAATTGTGTGTCAGGAGTCATATACGCGCAAATCAGTGATCATCTACCTATTTTTTTTTTGTTAAGCAGTCAGGTAAAAGGCATCAACAAACTTCTCCTCTGAAGAAATACCAATCAATAAACGAGGCGACACAGAGTAAATTTTGTGCCCGACTAGCCAATACGAACTGGAATTTCATATATGAAATCACTGATGCAGAAACTGCTTATGATAATTTCATTACCACTATTAGAGCGGTATATGAGGAATGTTTTCCCTACAAATGTTTTAAAAAGCCCAGAAAGGCACGTAAACCATGGATAAATAAAGAATGTTTGGAACTCATACAGAGAAAAGACCATCTTTATAAGCGTTTCCTTCAAAGCAGAAATTTAGACGATCTTGCCCTATTTAGGGTGTATCGCAATAAAGTTACCTCACATCTGCGACGAGTGAAGAACGACTACTTGCATGAGCTATTTAACAACGATGTCCTAAAAAGAAGCGATTTAACATGGAATCGACTAAATCATATTTTAAATCCCAATAAAGACAGCGCTAATATGGTAATTGATATTAATGATGAAAGGCTTTCTGGCAGAAGGCTTGCCAATTGTTTCAATGATTATTTTGTGTCCTTGGTGCATAGCACACACGATCCTGCTTGTCTCAACTACTTAAACCCACAAAACCCTCAAAGTGCATTTTTATTCCCTACAAATTCCAATGAAATCCAAAGCCTTTTTCTGGGTATTCGAAACAGCAGATCACGAGATGTATGCGATTTTCAGATTCTCCCTTTTAAGCGTGCTATTAACATTCTCAGCCCTATCTTAGCTCACATATTTAATTGCTGTTTCAAAGATGGTATATTTCCCAAGAGTATGCAAAATGCTAGAGTGACTGTAATCTATAAAGGTGGAGATAGAAATAATTTAGCAAATTACCGCCCAATATCTATACTTCCAATATTTTCAAAGTGTCTAGAAAAAATTATACATGTACGAATGTCAAATTTTTGCGAAATGCATCACTTGATAACACTCAGCCAGCATGGTTTTCGAAAATTTCATTCTACTGAAACGGCGCTTTTAACTCAAAAAGAACTTATTCTAAATTGTTTTGAACAAAAGGAATTAGCATTGGGTATATATGTGGACTTTTCTAAGGCATTCGATAGGATTAACCACTATACATTACTCGCCAAACTTCGTGTATATGGTTTCCGAGGTGTGTTCCTTAACCTCATAAAATCCTATTTAACATACCGTCATCAACAGGTAGTTGTCAATGATCAATATTCAGATAATAAAGCTATTCCCGCAGGTGTTCCTCAGGGTAGCATATTAGGCCCACTGCTATTTAACTTATATATTAATGACATTGTTAACATTAGTGATAAACCTACTTTCGTTATATATGCAGACGATACGAGCCTATTTTTTAGAGGATCTTGCTTGTCAGACATTCGAAACCAGGCTGATGATTGTTTACGCTCATTATACCAATGGTCCCTATGTAATTGGCTCCCCATCAATACTAATAAAACAAAAGCTGTGTTGTTTAGACCCCGGAACAAGGTTATTGAATCTCATGCTACTGTTCTTAAAATAGGATCTGACGTTATAGAAACTGTACCTCGTGTAAAGAGCTTAGGAGTTGTCTTTGAGGAACACCTACAGTGGAATGATCACGTTGATTCTGTTGCAGTAAAACTTTCAAGAACGGTAGGGATCCTTCCGAAATTCAGAAATTTATTTCCTCAGTGTATCAAAAAACTATTATATTACTCATTGTTTTACTCTGTCCTTAACTATTGTTATCTGGTATGGGGCACGACTTCTTTTTCCAACCCTAACAAACTACACACAATCCAAAAACGGGCTGTACGCAACATTGCCAGTGCTGCGTTCGATTCCCCCTCCAAACCTATTTTTGAAGCACTTAACATAATACTCATAACAGAATTGTACAATAATGTGCTGCTTAAAAGATATAAATTTAGCATTAGGCAAAATGCCTTTCTTGTTAAGCTATCCAATTTAAAACATAAAACGTACACATACGATTCCCGAGCCGCTGGTGATTGGTTTATACCAAAAACACGTACGAATTATGGTCGACAAATGATTTCTTATCGACTACCCTCTCTACTAAATTCATGCAATGCCCTATAGAAGAGTGATTTTTGTTTTTGTTTGCTTTCGCGTGTAAATCAACCATTGAGAGCAAGTTGTAAGATGCTTTTTTTTCTTTTTTTTAGTTTTGTTGTTGCTGCATTATTGGCCACTTTACAGTTATTATCTATCTATGCTCGTATAAGCCAAGTTTTTTGTAGGGGGCGTAGACCCTCGTCAAGCCTGTGAAAGGCTTTTTGTCTACGTCCCCATCATCATCTTAATGATGTAAATAAAGTTTCTGTCTGTCTGTCTGTCTGTCTGTCTGTCTGTCAAATTAGAAAATGGCGACCGCAAACCAAGGCATAAAATAACAACGTCCCTTTGATGGTAGTGTGGCTAGCTACCTTGCATGGAGCTTTCTTTCTTTTTAGTAAGAATTGGTTTCGTTTTTGATATTGAGTAGAATTAGTTGTGATTGTAACGCGCATCCAAATTTGAACGCACTTTTTATTCAAAAAAGTTGCGCGTTAGAATTGTGCAAATCCGGTACATGTTAAGTGAGTAATTAAGCGGTTTTATTGCGTGCGCTCTTCAGGGTCTCATGCACGTGTCGAGGCAGCCTTTTATGTTTTTCAAACAAGAAACAAATCTCACTACGCAGGGACTAACCAATGCGAGGTAAAATATCTATATCGCCTTTACACGATTCTCCTAAACAATATCGCTTTCATTTCTGGTCAAAATTATTCCGGAGCCCTCCACTACGGCGGGCCTCATAATCAGAACTGGTTTTGGCGCGTAAAACACCAGAAAACAAGAAGAAGCTTCGATTTCTCTAGCCTGCATCGCCATTTATCATGAGCGTGTTTGCTCGAAGGAACTCCTACCTTGGAACCGTTCTCTGAAGTGTAGCTGCTGCGCGTGGTCACCGCGCATTATCATGAGGATGATAATTTCGAACTTGCCCTGCGGGATTCAATATCTCTTCCAGGAAACCATATTTTGCAAGAAGTTCCATTTGTGCCGCGTTTCGATTTTTTTTTTTTATCATTCGTCGCACCCATCAAGGCGATAGCGGAGGCGCTGTGTCAAACGAGAGGATGGCGAAGGGAATAAATAATAGAAAATAAAAAGAATCGTTACAAAATAAGCTAACTTTCATCGTATATCTGGGAAACGAAAGACATATTCTTTTTATCTAATGTTTGCTGGGTGGTAATGTATTGACACCTTAAGAGTGCGAAGAACATTTGCCTGATTTCTCCCACTTCCTTTCACTTTCTTCGCTTAGAAATTGGCGAAAAAAACAAGAAAAATGGCAAGAAGGAGGTTAGCCAGACTTTTTCTTTCCTTTTTGCAAGAAACGCAAAAATGCCGGTGCTCCGTGCATTAGGTGCATGTTAAAGAAACTCAGGTGATCAAAATTAATCTAGTGGCGTGCCTCATATTCATATACTGGTTTTCGTACGTAAAACCCTAGACATTAGTTAACATACTTTTTTCAGAGGGGCTAGGGGGACTAATTAAGCCGCCAGGTCGCGACTCCAAAACGTTCGATTTTTTTTTAACGGTCAGGAAGAGAATATGATGATGATGACGACAATAACTTGCTGAGAAATTTGTCATGTTTTCATAGTTTCTAGACGTCTTCCCTCTTATTTTTGATGATAAGTTTAATGATAACTTTAAATTGCCTCCTACAGTGGCGTGTCATAACGCCCCCTACATTACATTTGAGGAGGGGGCAGAGGAGGGAGGGGGGAGGGGGGCGTTGTGATCATCTAGCCAAAGTCCCTTGAGGAACGTTCTCAGGACGATTGACTGGTTATGTACGTCAACAAAAAGTCACTAAACATGTCGCTAAGACTCTTAAAAGCGAAAGTTGTCGATAAGGTGACTAAAACCCGACCAACTGCAGCGATGTTCTCGCTAGGGCACCTACATTGTCCTGCATCAGATAGGCATGGTGCGTGGTATATAGCTCGAATGGATTCCGGCGATGTGTGGCTGCTGTATACAATGTACACCATTCTGTCAGCCATATTCAGCGGCACAGTGCTTTTCAACACAGTCCGTATTATGCAATGAATCCAAGGCGAATGCCTCCCTATGTACTCGCAGTTACGCCAATGTTGAACTGCGAATCCAGGATACCAACAGCCTGCACACGAGGAATCGACCCCGAGCTAGAAACTAAGCACACAAGCAACGAATCGGAAATGTCCCAGGAAAATAGAGCCTAAAGGCCCAGCTGCACTCGCGTATGTGCGATGCTATATCTTTCGCGGCTTAAAACTTTATGTATCACTTCTGTATCGTTGTTTTCCACGGCGCGCACTAGGCTGCAAATTTAACCAGAACACTGTCATTCCAGATCTTCAGTCAAGATCGAAATGAGCCGTAATTAGTTCGAAGAAAACGTGGGTTGTGATTCATGCTGCAAGAAAACATGGGGGCACGCAATTTCCCATGCGACACGCCAGAAGTGCTAGCTTTCCTGAAAACTCTTACATGTTCAAAAGATGAAAATAAAAAAATGTCACAGTTTCGCCCTAAGGGCGAAGCAATGAATGCGATAGCAACACAGCAATGTCATACGAAGTAAGGTGAGCGGCTTTGGTAGCAATATGAATTGTAGTAAACATGAGCTGATTAAGTAAGCAGGTGTGCTGCGGCGTAAGTAGACCGACATGAAGCGAGACTCGATGACCACGAGAAGGCGCGTGTGAAACGGTGGTGTTGATGAGAAGCGCTTCCCGTGGGCAGCGCGCGTGCGAAGGGACACACCTGTAGCGCTGCACTGCCGATCCGGGCAGCATTACATGTGTAGCGTGCGTTGGAAAATGTGGCCCGACTATTACTAACTGAATGAACAAGCGTGGTGTGAGCGCGCACAAACAAACATGAAGAGATCACACTGAATGACTGCAGACAACGACTGTCAAAACGCTGGCAGCAAGCCCATACGCTGCAGCGGGCGAAGGTACGTGCGGTCTATCGCTTCAACAGAAACTGAGCGGCGAATACACAGTGCATAAAGGTCAGAGCCGTGTGGAGATAAGAGACGGTGCGGCGAGCGACGAGCGCGGTTGTTGGCAGAGTAGAAGTGCGCCCCCCCCCCCCCCCCCCGCTCGCTCCGGCGCTGGCTTCCCGCTTCCTTGCTTGCGCGTGGGAGAGATAAGAGACGGTGCGGTCGAGCGACGAGCGCGGTTGTTGGCAGAGTAGAATTGCCCCCCCCCCCCCCCCCCCGCTCCCTCCGGCGCTGGCTTCCCGCTTCGTTGCTTGCGCGTGGGAGATTGAGTGCGTTCGCTCTCCGTGATAGCGCGCGTCCCCGCACGCTTCCGCTCGGGCATACGGCGCGCGGTGAAGATTTTATCTATACGGAACCTCACGGCGACGGCGACGCCGACGGCAGAAATCCGCTTGAAGTGTCCATATAAATGCTATCGCAATAAAACTAAACGAATATTAAGAATTGACATCACAGAGACCTAGTTAGTGTTGAAAACAAAAATAAAACGAAAGATTGTACTTATGGTGCTTGCGATTTCCTTAGGAAAATACTCCATGGAAATGTAGGAATTAACGTGTGCATGCCCTGTATCGTCACAGAGCAAATCTTCACTGCAGCTATCACAGCGACGGTTGACCGCCGTGATGGCTTTATGACTATGGCGCTGCTAATCACGAGGTCGTGGGATCGAATCCCGGCCACAGCGACCGCATTTCGATACGGGCGAAATGCAAAAACCTTGTGTATCGTGCACTGGGTACTCGTTAAAGAACCCCAGGTGACCAAAATTAACCCGGAGTCCCCCCCCCCCCCCCCCCCCACTACGGCGTACCTCATAATCAGATCGTTTCAGTTTTGATCATAATCAGTTTTGGCACGTAAATCCCCAAAATTCAATTCAGATTTAGTCACAGCAATGGCAGCAATATTAGGCCTTAGCGTTCATTAGGCACAGTTTAGAAGTACCTATGCTTGGAATCACCGTTCTTTTTTATTTTTTTTTCTCTCGTGGCTCCCTCTCTCATATTCCTGTGATGGGCAGCCAGGATACTAAGAATGCCTTACACGCTCAGATTTCGAGTTCCCTTAGGCACTCAGAAAGTGATAAAACAAGCCATATTAAGCGAAGTTCATTTGTTTTCCGTGACCTTCAGCTCACCAGCTTAGCGTTAGCAAAATGCCCATAAACGAATGCTGCCCCGCGTTGCCACCGGATTTTTGCGTGACTGGGTGGCGCATTGGACTGCACGCTGCTCTTAAAGCGCGTCTGCTCCATATGAATTGTGCTCATACGTCACGAGATGCGCGTTTTAAAAAGCGACGCGATTATACTCTATGCTCCCAGTGTTCCCATTTCTTTGCTCATTTTAAAGGGACGTTAGGGTGGAGAAACTGCCAGCACTGCCTTACAAGGCTTAGTGCACCCGGAGCTATCAACAAATTGTTATTTTTTTTTTTTAGATCTAGAAGCATGGGAAGGTAGGAAACCTCCGAGTCGGCTATTCGAATATCTCAGATTGGTCACGCAAGAAAAAGAAAAAGAAAGAAAAAGCAAGAAGCGAATTTAGAAAACACAATACACACACGAACTAAAGCGCCCAAAGATTCTCTCGTCTACAGACGCCAGCACAAAAACCACGGCCCAGTTACTATAGGACGGTCACGTCTCTTCAAATATACAAACATGGACAATGTACACCGCTGTGAGCGCCCCTTGTTAAAAAAGAACCACAATGTAAAAGACAAAAGGCAGTCCATAACATTAGCCTCCACTAAAAAATCGCGAAGGACGCCTCTGCTTTGTAGGCGTTTGGATGAAGTAGCACGTTCGACGCGCTTCTCCATCAAGACATTTTTGTTGTTTGCTCGAAACATGGATTATTCCCTCGTCCACGTCTTCTGTTTCCTCCTTCTCTGGTTGTCGTGAGTTATCATTTTATGATGCCCTACGATGTATACAGTTCCGCATACTGTTAATTTCTCGTGATGCAACCTGTTTTCATTTTCTGTAGCTTCTATGATGCCCTACGATCTATACAGTTCCGCATACTGTTAATTTCTCGTGACGCAACCTGTTTTCATTTTCTGTAGCTTCTATGATGCCCTACGATCTATACAGTTCCGCATACTGTTAATTTCTCGTGACGCAACCTGTTTTCATTTTCTGTAGCTTCGTTTCACGCGATTTTAAATCCCTGAGCTTGGTGAGGTTTATGTGGGATTGTGCTAAATAATGCTTCATGGACCCTTTGTCAATTTTTCCATGGGTCTGAAAATTCTCGCAGAGCAATTTATTCTCAAATCGATTCGAAGCTGTATTAGAGTGCGATCAAGTTACTCCGATAACCGAAAGATTGTGTCGCCTCCCGTAGATATACTCGAAAACAAATTAGTTTTATCACCTTATACTCCCGCTCCCACAAGATGAAAATAAATATATCAGGATGATGAATGAATGGACAAATATTGGAACGAAACGCTAAAAAAAAATAAATCAAACCCGGGAAAGCCACTAGCGCGCAAGTAGCGCGGTTCCCTTGTCGTGCGTTGCCTGGACCTCCCAAATGGGCAATGTTAAAATTGTTATGCAATGCGCTCAAGCGGCACTCTCTTGTGCTTGCTTCGCAAACACCGGAAATCAACAAGGCGGGTGCAACGCAATCGCGTGGGGCCGGCCCGACGGGGCCGGAAATTAGGTGCCAATAGCAGCCTGTGCGCAAGCGACAGTAAAAAGGGTCTCTCAGGAGGAAATAAAAAGACCACTTGAAGCGATAAATAATTGGTTTCCTACTTTTATGACACGCATAAAAAGTGAAATGAAGAGTATTAGATTCACATTACGAAAGACAGGATTTATCGTCGAACGTAATTAAACGACATAGGTTAAGGCAAATCTTGTTCGACAGCGAGACACGCACGGGTCCAAATTGAATGAAAAGAAAGGATGTGGCACGGAAGCTGTTCCTGTGGTGTTGTTAAATTGGCCGAGGCGCTTCGCCGTTTTACTATACCGCTTACTAACGGTTTGTACTGATATACTTAAGCACTAATAAAGCGAAGTTTCTCGGCTCCCTTTTTATATAGTGCTGGCAGGAATTCGGCATGCTTCTCCGACAAGGAATGTGTTTGCTTCATTTCGTCCCATCCCCGCTTCCCGGACGGTCGTGATGCTTCAGCTGTCCCAAGTTCATGATTCTGCGCGAAAGAAAGATCATCAGTGCAACGTAATGCACTTCTAGGGATAACGCCTAACAAGCATTCAAACTCTCTTAGCAACTGAAAGTTCGCACAAAGGTCTCGCGAAAAGTAACGCTTCATTGTTGTATGCGCAACCCGTGAGATACATAATTTTTTTACGTTAAGTAAAAACATTTTCGTCACATCAGACCATCCGCTAATGACGTATTTCCCATAAATGACGACCATTCTGCGCACCCCAGCAACCCGTCAGCGTACGCGCCAAATACGGAAGCCGGGACGAGTTGGAATATGCTATATCGTATACTTCAAACTAAGTTCCCTTTTGCAGCTTTAAATTAGTAATAATGTTACATTCAGGAAAGCAGAATACAAACGTCAGCTCCTTCTTACCATTTCATAAATCAATTTCCACCTGACTGGTCTATTTAACTTCCCGTTCATTACTGCTTACCAATATATATACTGCTGCCACCCAGTATCAATCGGACAGGAAGTAACGTTTAACGTTGCTTAAAGGTAATGCTTAAAGGTAAATCAAGCTTATACGAATCGGCTGGTCCTTAACTGACCCTTAAGACAGTCTTTCTGTGTGGTTATAAATCAGAGTCAACCTCCGTAGACCCTATGTCATCAAACATTTCTGACTGATGCTTGGACTGTTTTTCTCGATGCACATTACGTATTAGAAAGATGGTCCATTGCGCAAATTAAGATTCAAGTTTAGCACAAGTGGCTTTACCACTCGCACACTGGGCTTATTATCTCTCGATAAACATTTGTTTTTATTGTTATTAAACAATGAGGTCCTGGGAAAATAGGCCTCCACAAGGACAAACTCCAGCGACTAAGGATAGTAGGAAAAAGTTAAATAAACTTTAATTATATGATTTATTCTTTGCTGTGTGCAAGGCTATTTTTGTTTCTTTTAGAGCTTAGTGATTGTACATGTAGTGACTGTTCTCGTAATGCGCTCTGCCACTGTACTTTACACATTATTGTTGACTATTATGCCGTAGCAGGCTATGCCTGAGTTAAGAGCTGTTGTATTCCTTCACTATTTTTTCTTTCTAATATATTTTTTTTCGATAAGGAGGCAGGGGAGATTTTGGTGCTCTCCCGGGGCTTTATTATGTCATAGCAATCAGTGCGCGCTGCAATATGCTCATTTAGCCAAATATAAAATACAGAGAGCCGAGAAGCTTAGTGCAGCAACAGACGTTATTAGCCTCTTTTTTTTATCTCCCTGCCACCCATAAGCGCAAAAATTTCTCCGGCTTCTTATAGGCGTTTGTAGATAATCCCACTTTTACTGAGCACGCCATCCGGCTGATGCGCTTCCGGAGCTACTAGCAGCAGCCTCTTCTCCAAAGAAGAAATCTAAAACGAAAAAACAAGAAAGCAACAAAATGAAGAACACCGAAGCAGCTTCAAGAATGCGAAGGCGGTGACCACGTCGCCATTGAAGGAACCTAAAAGCTCGTACCACTCCGCGCACAATTACTTTACTACTCTTGGTTGCTCTGGAGGCCTCGAAGATGACGTACACGTTCTCTTTATTGGCTTGTTGAGCCTATTTTTGCGACGGGCTCGTCCACCGTCCTTTGCTGGTAAGGCCCGCCTTAACGTGCGAGCCCCTTCCGGTAGTGCTGTATGTGATTGCATACGCGCAAGGCTGGCTTCTTTGTCAAAGAAGTCGTTTTCTTTTTTCTTTTTTTTATCACAGAAAATTTCTTACCCACCACCCCCTTTTACCACTCTCGTTCTGCTCTGTTCAATCGGAATTCAGTGCTTTTCTCTGCGCTCCTTGAGATTGAGTGGATCGACGCAATACAAGATGTTCGCGTGACCAAGTCACTTTCTCTTTGTGCCTCGCCGCTGTCCTTATTTCTGCTCTATGGCGCGGCCGCTCCAGCAAAAATCATTGTTCTGGCAAGATGGGCGGGAAAACTGCCGCACTCCGGGCCGAAATGTGGGGGCGGGCGCTCTGACGTTGCGTGGCACTTTAGCGGCGGCAAGGCCGGAGTGCATGTCTGCGCGGCGAGTGGGTAGATCCGGAACAGAAAATTGAAATATCTTCAAGTCGGGTGCACGGTTTAAACAAGAATGCCAAAAAAGGATTTGTCGCCGAAAGCGAGTACTGTGTATAGGTATTTTGGTCTTTAATGCGCGTTCCACATCCACCACTACGTCCATGAGTGCCGCTAGCTGGCCCTCCAGACGCTGAGGTGAAATATATGCATGTGCGTAAATACCCAAGAAAGCCGATGTATATCGGGACAACCGTCACCGTAACTGAAGTCGTAGAGGGGCCACAGTGCGCTTTGTGCGGAAGGTTAGAGCTCGGCTGTGTTGTATTAGCGGCAATGTATCGTCTCTTCTTTCACTTTCATTTAATTTCCAATTTCATTTACCCAACCATATTAAGCTTTTGCGCAAATTGCGTCCCCATATTTACATGATGAGATAATTAAAAACCTGTGGCTTTTTCGACTTCACGGTTTGTTGCTTCTTATTTTTTTATTTATTTATTAATACCTCAAAGGTCCCAACAGGACATTACATGAGGGGTGCTTTTGTGCTTTACTCACTGTTATTGAAACGGGAAAGTAGGTTATATAGGAACCCGTTATGAAAGTCGAGCCCACATCGTCCGGTATATATATATATATATATATATATATATATATATATATAAGGTCGCACGCCGACCGAATCGTCAGTAAAGTCATGTTATAGGTAGTTCCTACATGCTTCTAATTTTTGACCTATACCCAGGTAGCACACAAAGTATTGAAAACGTCGTATTAATGGATTCAACGGCTAAAACAGATTTCTGACCAAAATCGACGCTTTAAAAACGTCGCAGGCACGACAGCTTAAAAACGAGGGGTGAATACGTATTGAAAACGTTTTCATAAAACTAGCCGTATCTGTTCAATTACCTAGCGTACCGGGTTTTCGACAGCGCCGTTTTTGGTGGGAGAATTCGTCATTTAGCCAACCTTACGCAAGATGACGATACCGTCGTCACATGGGTCACATGACCACTGTGTACATGTCCAAGGTTGTGGCCGTGGCTGCCGGCTTCCGCGTGAAACCAGCCTGTGCATACTTCCGTAATTACGCTTGGTTTGGGCGGTCGTGTGGATCTGCCTGTTTTCGGTTGTGCTGTCCTTTTTCATTGTGATGAGTGAAAGAAAACAACGACGATGAAGCGCGCGGGTTCTTACGCGATTCGACCACGCATGTGAGTGATCTCACCAAATCAGCGATGGCCCAGTGGTATTGGGCTACGTATGGCCAGCACGTGGCGATATGCTTCGTGGCGAGACACGCGGCTAGTCAGCGGGAGACGGAAGACAGCAGGCCGACGTGTTGGACGCCGACAATCAAGGCGCTAAGGAACGTGGCCGTCCATGGAGCTGCCGCCCGACCGTTGCCCTTCGCCAAGGCGTTCGCCAGCACGAGTACTGATGCTCGGAGCGTGGCTTGGCCTGCTGTGCTACCACTTGCCGCGAGCATTGCGGATCGCGGGCAAGGAGTCTCCTTGGTCAGTTGTTCGGCGGAGCACCGTTCGTGACCTAGCTAATGGCCGCATATGCACCGAGCACTGCGGCTCGCCCGCAAGCTGTTCGCTGGGCAGGCTGACCATTCCTGCAACGTGCACTGCGGCTCGGATTCAGGCTGACCGATGAGCGCCAGTGAGCGGTCGTCTCCAGTTCGGTCCGGTTCGGTAGCTCCGCATCGTCTCCAACATCGAGGCGTGTCCGACGTCATCACGTCATCGCCCCTCACTTCGGCAAGCCCTCGTCTCATGCACACCGTGCCGTGAGCTCTTTTGACTGCTTCTCTCTCGGACTCCTACCAATCCTAGCGCTTTTAGCCTTGTATGTATGTCGTGTCATGTGGCGTAAGGTTCTGTGTGGTCGTAGTTTGATTTTATAGTTTTCGTAAATGTAGTTTGGTTTTAGTTTTCATAAAGGTATCTTGGATTTTCCCATCATGAGTTCAACTGCTTTTCTTGCGTCATTTTCCTCATTGCGCGGCATGACAAACAAGTGTGACGAATCTCCTCGTGATTTCCTTTACACTCATGCAAGTATTGCAGTGTTGTGCTATCTTATTCGACACTGCGTGTGCAGAGGTTTGTTTTTATGGTTTTAATTTGTTGAGCAGCTTAGTTTTGCATTAAAGAGCGCCGAGTGGAGGGCACTAATTTGCTCTTCAATCTGATTCTCATGTCGCTATGTGAGGAGCCTTTTCAGTGATGTTGTATTTAAGGCGTTAAGCTCAGTATGAGGATGAAGGTCAGACGAAATGTTGCTTTTGTATGGCTGACATCGGGATCCACCATCAGGAGTGGAACTATCAAGTTTGGCAGGATGCGAAGAAAGGAGGGAATTACTGTCTCTGCGCACTTTGCCTATATCATCTAGACAGCTGTGATCGCGGTATTTCAGTTTCCCGTTTCGCAAGAATGTTGCTGACACGAGAATTGACATAGATGATCTTTGTTAATGTTTCATTACGCGTATGGTAGCGCAAGATATGAGGTCAACTGCCCATCCTATTCCCTTGCCTTGTGCTACAGCGCACCCATAGAATATTGCGTACCACACCGTGCTGTTATCGCTTGCGATTCAGGTTCTCTCGATTGTGTTTTGGCCCGTTTTATCTTACGTTATTGGTATTTCATGGTCTTTAGAGGAACTTCGTTTTCAATGTGACACGGGCAAACTCGATTTTCTTTGGCACCTCGGCATGGTTGCGATATGTTGCGCTGCTTATTGGAGCTTTCTTCTTCTAGTTTTTCTAGTTCGCCAATGAATAGTGCACATACGCTGCGTAACTCGCTAGTGGATACTGCATATGTGAATCGTGAATCCCCTTGTCGTAAAATATCCTATTACTCCAGGCAGTCATGATTATTTGCAGTTTGTGACTGGTGTCGGACTCTACGCTGCGCGGCGTTCATGGCTTTAGTCGGCCGTCTGCCGAGTTCGTGCGTGTGCCAGTGTACGCACGGTGCTTGAGAAGTGCTCGCGCGGTTCTTTCGATTTGTGCGCGCTTCGTGCACTTCGCGCAACTAGGGCATGCCGCGGTTCTTGGTCCTTGTGCAACAAACTTTCCTATCGTACATCAGACAGAGCAGAGGAGCCTCTATTTAGGCATGTAAGCGCACTAAGTAAGTTGAAGGGTGAAAGTACATAGCATTTGCTGCTTAGAGTCCATGTGATGGGTTATTTACACAGCCATTTTAACCATGGCAGTGCGGAATGGATTCGTGCATGATTAGTTGCATAAATTCGTCCCTGCGGGGAGGTCTAAGTACAAAATGCGGTTACAGGGCAACAGTGCACCAATAACCTCAGAAGTATCGGACGAATGCATTGTGACTGAATGTGGTGTCTTGAATGGTAGTGAGCAGTTGACAGGTGACTTAAAACGTGATAATGCTTTAAGCGCATAGCGGCTTTAATTATTCTTGTTCCCTGGGAATGTGCCAACTGATCGTTCTCATTCAGTCCACTGGCATCAACACAGCGGCCACTGGTGAAAGTGCGGGAGAACACATGAACATACATGGGGACATCTTCCCTCATGTGCTTTAAAGGGCGTTCTCCAAATCGCTTAAGAAATGCAAGCAATCACACTGCTAGCACAGGACGGGCGAGTGAACGCAATTTAATATGGTATTACATAAGTTGTCGCTAATTTCTCTTGAAATGCTTGGTAAATTTAATGTAGAATCTACATATGTGAGTTCATGGAGCAGCCTCTTCAAAACAATTCCTGCAATAATTTTTATAGTTCCCCTTATTATGTTTGTTTTTATGATTTGGACACAGTGTTGTAGTTGCATATTTTGTGTACATATCGCTTTCATAAGTCATAATAAAATTTCGTATGTCTTCAAACATCGTAGCTTACTTGTGCTGTTATGTTTTATTACAAGATGCAAAAATTTGAAAGAATGTGTAGGACTCCCCACTTATCTAGCAAGCACACCTAGAGGCAAATCTTCAGTGCTACACCTCAGTGATGCCTCTGGTGCTACCAAGTGAAGAGGAAATGCGGGTGTCCCAGCTAACTTTAGCCGGAATTTTAAAATATGTCCATGCGTTCTAACGCGACCAAACCCATGTTGCTTACCATTGTATGGCGTAAGTCACTGTTTTTTTTGTATTCTGCTTAATTGCGTAATTAGTTAAGGTTAATGTACCAACTTCTGAAGGAACGAAGTTAAGAAAGAAGATTGGTTTGCAAAACGTCCAATTAAACAGTTTCCAACTTTCTATTAAGTATTAGTATTTTCCCGCTTACTGCAGATGCCCTCAAAATACAAAAAATACCGTGTGACATGCCCCCTTGTGCGTCGTGATTGCAGTGCCCCCAAACGTTCCGCGTACAAACGAACATAGCATTTAGCAGGGTGTGGCCGCTTAAAAGGCGACAAGGCACCGACGCAGGCGTTGGCTGCGCGATTTACGCCAGCAACCATGATCGCTTGCGCTGCGATAACGCTTGCCCTGTCGCGTTTTAAGCGGCAGCACACCCTGATCAATGTTATGTTCGTTCATACGCGGAGCGTTTGGTAGCACTGCAATCACGGCGTGCAAGCGAGCATGTCACGTGGAATTTTTTTTTTTATTTCGCAGGCATCTGTAGTAAGAGGAAATAACAAACACCTATTTTCTTCTTTCTTTAAGCTCTGACTGGAAGGTTTGTCCACGGTACAAAAGTGAAACGTACATCCTTCCCGAGTCGACATTTATGATCGCAGTGCTGCCGACAGGTGCGGAGTGTGTGTTGCGTGTCCGAAAGTGGACGACGAACGGACGAGGGGTTTTACGTGCCAAAACCAGTTCTGATTATGAGGCACGCCGTAGTGGAGGGCTCTGGATCAATTTTGACCACCTGGGGTTCTTTAACGTGCACTACAACGCAAGCATACGGGCGTTTTTGCATTTCGCCTCCATCGAAATGTGGCCGGCGCGGCCGGCATTCGATCCCTAATAAATGGAAAGTTAGAAACCGTTTAATCGGACGGTTTGTAGACCGCTCTACAACTTAATAATTTGAATTTTGTTTGCTTCGTTGGTTATTTAATATCAGCTAATTATGCAATTGATCCGAATACAAAAGATAGTGTGATTTACTGCAAACAATAGTCCGCAACATGCATTTCGATCGCGTCGTCTTAGTGTGCAGCGGCATATATTTAACTCTGGCTAAAGTTAGCTGGGACACCCTGTATATGGGAGTGATAGTATGTGAGCAAGCCTTTTTGCTGAAGCCATTGCATTTGCATTCAAAACATTTCAACTACCAGCGTAGTGTAGGATACGTGTCCACTTCGACAAAATGGAGCACTAGTGCAAATATCTGGGCGTACTTGTCCAGGGCAACAAGTGTGTCTACATTAAAAACATTTCAAGTACCAGCATGTACATTTCCATTGCAAGAGGCACTGAATAATGTTAAGTGGTGCACTCCCAAGCTGTTCATCAATGGAATTCTGTCTGGACTGTGTGCCAAATACTTTTGGATGTGAAAGTTGTGATTTTATTAGCCATCGTCTTCTTCCTCGGCCGCCTTTTATATATGGCGCGCTCCGGCGCGTGTGTCTCGTGTCTCGTGCCTCGTGCTGCGAGCGGCGAGGTTATAAAAAAACGGAGGGAAATAAACGCTTCTTCGGCTCCTGCCATCGGTCCGAATGGTTCTCAGATCTTCCGCTCGCTGATGCACATTATTGTAGTGGACCTAACCTCGCTCGCTATAACGTGGTGACCCGGACGTGATCGTACGGCGAGCACTCCGTCATGGACGATGTCACCAACGAGAGACGAACGACCAGCGCAGAGGGCCTCGCCACGTTGGAGATTCACCTGCCGTCCTTTTGGCCACAAACTTCTGCAACCTGATTTACTCAGGTGGAGGCCATATTCGACTTTCGGCACATTACCTCGCAGTGCGCGTAGTTTCTCCATGCTGTCTCGGTACTCATTACAGACAGAGGTGGTTGAAGAGTTTCAAGAACTTGTGGACTCGCCCCACGACACCACACCCTACTACCACTTCAAATCGACGATGCAGGATTGCAAGTCCGTGTCTGCACGCATGTGGCTTCAGCAGCTTATAAACCAACAGGAGCTCGTCGAGCGTCGAAACTTCTATGTCGTATGCGGCGGCTTCTGAGTGACTAGGCTGGACGCAAACAGGCCGCTGCTGTGTGAACTGTTCCTTCAGCGCCTGCCGCAGAATTGGGTGGTCGCCTTGGCTGCCACACAAGAAGACATGTCCCTCGACAATCATGCCGATCTGGCCAACCCCATCGCTGACAATTAAGCAAAAGGTGCTGTAGCAACAACGACCGTTCCGCTGTAGCACCTCGATGATTGGCAGTCTCGCCTTCACTAAACGACCTGAGAACCGTTCGCACCGATGGCAGAAGCAGAAGCTCTCTTGTTCTTCCTTTTAAATGCGAAGCATTTCTTGCGGGCGCCTTTGTCGGTCGCTCCCGCGTCCCACACCCCCACAGCGCATGCGCGTTCCCTCCCCTCTCTCTCCTCTCCTACACTCCCCCCTTTCTCTCCTCTAGGAATCCTGTACGGAGAGGCGCCCGCGTGCCACACCCCCACAGCGCAAGCGCCTTCCCTCCCCCCCTCTCTCCTCTCCTACGCTCCCCCTTTTCTCTAGCGATCCGGAGCGGTGCGCACGACAGGGGGTGCGACAGCTGCATACTCCGCTGGGGTCGCCACGGTAGTCCCGCGGTATGAAAATGAAGGAGCGCGCGCGCCTCATTCTCTCTCCCGTGCAGCGCCGCGATGAGTGCTCGGGCCGCTGCCGCGAAACCATCTGCCGCCCAAGCTAACCATCTCCCCGCTGCTTCGCATCCACACATGGTTCCCTTTAGCGGGAGATGGAGTAAATTTTTTAACCTTGCAGCACGAGACACGCGCCGGTGTTCGCCGTATACAGACTCGACAGGGGAACAGCGCGAAAAGACTAAGCACGAGAAGGGGAACACACATCAGCTCTAGTGTGTGTTCCTGTTTTTCTCCTTCGTCTTTTCGTGCTGTTCCTCTGTCGAGTATTTACCGACTAGCCGAAGCCTCTAGTTTCACTTAACTTGGGCCAAACTTAAAAAATGTGCAAAGGCTACGTAGCTGGACAGAACCAAGGTAATGTTTGCCGTCGCTTAGAGATACTCAGATTATATTTTGCATGATTATATTTTGCCTGGTTATATAATTGGTCTTCATTAATTATTCAACTTTTCAGTTGAAGTGTCAATGAGATAAGTGTCAAAATACACGCAAACTGGCTCGAGTGGCCAGTCGCGCGGCAGTTCTGAGTGTGTTCGGGGGCTTCTATCACATTCGGAAAAACACTTTTAAGTAGCACGTATTGAGCAACAGAAAGCTGTATCGGGAGGTTTTCATGTTGCTCTACAATTTTCTCATTGACACTTATCTAATTATAATAATCGAGAAGTTGAAGAATTAATGAAGACTAATAATCTAATTAGGTGGAATTCAAAAAATAATCTTAGTATCTCCAAGCGGTGACAAACATTGCGTTGGTTCTGTCCAGCTACGTGGCATTTGCATATTTAAAGTTTGGGCCAAGTTACGTGAAAGACCCTGTATAAAAAGCGGCTGAGGAAGATGACGATGGCTGCTAGAGGGTGAACGGGTAAAGGGTTTGCTCGGGGTTACATGTGCCAAAGCTTCTTGTCATTCAGAGCGCTTTTTTTTACTTTAGGAAACAGTAGATGTGTGTGAAGTGGATATCATGGCAGCGTGCAAACATATTCACTGGTTTGAAGATGATTCATTGCGACTTTATGCTTGTTTTTTTTTTCAGAGTGGTACATATGTGCCTCTTGTACAATGCTTTTCATATAAACCAAGAATTACTTCCTTGGTTACTTGAATGAAGCTATCAGTGCAATAGTTTTAATTTCCAGGTTTATATAAGTTTTAATATGAGGTTTATACATGCATGTCTCGTAAATGCCAAGATTATTTTATCTATGTAGCATTACTCAGTCTCATCATACACTGCATTACAATGGTGCACACTTGTGACACTCATTTCCCCGTTTGAGTAATCTATACTATTTTTACTTGATTGTTGCTTTTTGGTTTTATGGTTCTTTGAATTTACACCATTACATTATTTGACGTATCCCAAAGGCAGTATTGTTTATTTTAACATGTTCCCAGTGTTTGTTTTTGATACTATGCAGCATTATTCCTTTTTGTGTTCTTTTCAAGCTTCTAGATTATTGGTAACATTGCTTGTAGGCAGCTACCATTCGATTAAATCTCACATTTCGCAGTCTGCTTCTTGCAGTTGCTGTGATATCAATCTATAAATAACTATAGTCTGTTCATCTGACTGCATGGGCTGTTTACTTTGCTAAATAGGAAACTTTACACATTTTGTTTGTAGATTGTAGTCATTGTTTATCAGTTTCTAGTCTATTAAGAATTGTATCTGCGAACTTTACTCAAAGTTGGGGTACTTTTAATTCAATTTACTTTCTATTTCTTATACATTTTGCTGAAAGCTTGCACATTTTCAATAAACTTTTTCTTCGTCGTACTGTCCTTATTCCATGCACACTTGTCGCAAAAGCCCTGGCCTGGACGCTCGTCCAGACAGACAGACAGACAGACAGACAACGAACTTTATTTGATCCTGAGGAGCTACTGTCAGGACCCCCTAACGGGAGGCCGTTGTAGACGCGCCCATTTTTTCTTAGCGGGATTTCATTCCCATTTTGGTTGTAAACATCGTTGCTGCATAGCAAAGACAGTACTCTAGATTCATTTTCGTGGACATGTTCATTTTCATGTGACTTAGTAGAGGATGCGTCGGCGTCGATAGGCAACAATTCTTGACACTGCACCAGGAGCTCTTTTGCAATCGATACCGACGCTTCGACACAAGTGGAACCGCCCAAAATTCGCTTCAGATTATCGTAAGCCTTCCAAGACCATTTTTAGACCAGCTTTTTTTAACGTCTTAAAAACGTTTAGAAATTCGATATGAATCGCTTTGGGAAAGGGCTTATTTGTTTCTTTCCCAATCCTATTTCTAGACGAGCTTGTCGAATACGTCTTTAAGACATGCTATAGATCTTCTCAGAAAAGTGAGTAAGCTGGACATTAGCCGATATATACGACGTTTTACCGGCGAAGTTGTCTCACTGATGTCTTCTTTAAACTGTTTTTATCGTCTTGGATAAACGCTACGAAAACGTTATGTATCTCTTTTGTGCTACCTGGGTATATATATATATATATATATATATATATATATACCCAGGTAGCACAAAAGAGATACAGAACGTTTTCGTAGCGTTTATCCAAGACGATAAAAACAGTATATATATATATATATATATATATATATATATATATATATATATAAACTAGTACGTTGAGAACACGTATGAAAAATACAATACTTATTTCCTACGTTTCGGCGGGGGTCCGGCCTTCGTCAGGGAATTCATGAAACGGTAAGGCATTGTGCTTAAATACCTACCTGGTATTGGGGCGGGGGGTACGACACACTGTTGCTGTAAGGTACCCATGTCGACTCAGCATTGCACGTGTCAAGCGGGATTGGAAAACAAGGTAGAAAAAACGTAGGAAGGGAGGAAATAATGTATCGTTTTTTTTTTTCTGGTACGTGTGTCCTCAGCCTACAAGTTCCTCTTCAACTACCGGATCCCGGCTTAACCTCACTTCAATATATATATATATATATATATATATATATATATATATATATGCATATATAAGGTCGGACCCCGGCCGCATTGTCAGTAAAGTACTGTTATGCATATGTGTGTCCTACATGCTTCTCATTTTTAACTACACACACACATATATATATATATATATATATATATATATATAGGAAGAAATGGAGCTGGGCAGGCCATGTAATGCGTAGGATGGATAACCGGAGGACCATTAGGGTTACAGAATGGATACCAAGAGAAGGGAAGCACAGTCGAGGTCGGCAGAAAACCAGATGGGATGATGAAGTTAGGAAATTTGCAGGCGCAAGTTGGAATACGCTAGCGCAAGATAGGGGTAATTGGAGATCGCAGGGAGAGGCCTTCGTCCTGCAGTGGACATAAAATATAGGCTGATGATGATGATAGATTTAGTGTCGGCATTTCTTAGTGACTTTGTTGGCTGCGCATGTTCATCATCTCGTCGGCTTCGTCGTCTTCATCGCTTGTGGGGTCTCATCTTGAGACCGATCTGTGCCTCGAGTGTGATCGGTCCGCCGCGTCTTCGGGGCGTAATAAAGGTCGTGTTAACGCTACGTCACAAGTGGGGGAGGTTGGTCCTCGGTCCCCCTTCCTCTGCTCGCCCGCTCTACCTGCCCGCCCGCCTCGCCTGCTCGTTTGCGTGACCGCACACAACCGCTGTCAAAACGCTGGCTACGTGACGGAACGGCTAAACGCAGTTGTCGACACTGTTAGGGGAGAGGCGGGCGAGAGCCCCGAGAGAGTAGCTGGCACAGGCGGCAGAGGCTGGCAGGGCTGCGCGCACGCGCTGCAGTGGGAGAGCGGGCACGCACACGCGCAGTCTAGGGTGCCTCGATGCCCTCCTCGCCCACCACTCCCCTTCCACTGGGAAGTCGCGTTTGCTCTCCGCCGTGCGTTCGCTCCCAGTGAAAGCGCGCGTCCCTCGTCCTCACGAGCTTTCACTCGCACATATAGCATACGGCCAATGAGATTTTTTTTCTATTGCCGGACGCGACCATCGAAGAGTGAGCCCTTAATAGCTTTGCTGTAAAAACACGTAGGGCTATCTTTGAGCCGCCGAATATGGCCACTGATTACCTATATGCTGGCTCCTGTGCATAAGAGTTGGTGATCGGGGTTGTGCCTCCTGCTACGCTTCGCCTTACTCTAATTTATTGTGGGCCGAGGAGTGCATGCTTAACTGCCGTGCTTTTGATGTCGTAATCAGAATGTTTTTGTGAGACTTTTTATTTTGTTCTTGGGGGGGGGGGATTTTTAAAGAAGTCTAGAAAGCTTTGTAGACAAAGAAGTCTACAAAACTGTAAGGATCATTTAAGAGTATGGTCGTAAGGAAGTGCAGTATAATAATTTAAGGGTTCGATGTCTGAGTGTATTTATGTGCTCTAATAATACGGGTAGTATTATTGTGATAGAAATTGTATGGACACTCCTGGCTAATTTGCGGTGGTTGCGTGTTGCGCGACTGATCGCGGCCGCGAGGGGTCTATTTTGAAAGCAATCTGGGGTGGGTACCGAGTCTAGGCGCACTGATGGCTGATAGCTTCGTGTGCGCTGTGTTCTCCCCGCTTAGTTCGCGTTGAAGCGAGAGGTATAGCACGCAGGGGAATTCGCTCGCTGCTGCTACCGCTCTTCCTCACGCCAGCGTTTTGACAGCGAGTTTCCGGGGCCATCGAGTGAGATGTGTCCATGTTTGCTTCTGCATGCGTGACGCCATGCTGGTTAATTTACTTAGTAAGCTAATCTTTACAAATTTATATTACCGCCGATGAAACTAGAATACTTACTTCGCATAGCTGTCTAATAATTTGCTATCGTAATCGATGCTTTGCCTTTCGGGCAAAATTGCGACGTTTTTATGTGGACTCCCACTTAAACTGCCTTTCTGTGACCTTACTTAATCTTTGGTATGGTAACCTAACTTCTACATTTGCGTTTATTAAAGGTACTTCTTGGTTATTATGTGTCGCATACATTCTATTTTATTCCGCCCTATTTTTTGTCGGTTTGTTTGCTGGAGCAGCCGGCTCCAATATGGTGCGGCAACATAGTTTCAACAAGAATAGTTCGATCAAAGGTATAATGTTGCAAATAACTTCTTCGAAAAGGGCCTTCCAGTGTATATAACGCCGTTAATGAAAGGCGCCGGCACTTATATTAAGTTATTAAGTTATTAAGCACATTTGTGTTTGTAATTCCATTCTCGGAGTGCGGGCGTTCTCGGTCTCCACAGTCAACCGGCTTCTTAGCTATATACGTCAAAATCATGCATGATGGCATGCAGTAACAGAAGCATTGTCGCACGCGTGGACATGTCGAAAGAACTATTGCGCACTTAATGACTTAAAGAGACCTGTTATAGTTTGGGCCATGGTCAAACAGAGGAGGGCAAACGCGAACTTCGGCTGTCGGTAGCTGTTGTATATACGTCGTCACGAATTTGGCTCGCGATTGCGTGGGGAAATTTCCCCACTAACTTGCATTACGGAACGCTGTCTCCAATCTCAAAGACCTCGACGGCACACGCTTAGTGGCCAAACATAGTGCTCAAGCCCCTGATTACTCACAATAATTACTCTCGCAAGAATTTATTTTCGCGCTGCTTTGCTAGCCTTTCGTGTTGCTCGCGCCATGTTTCTTAGCGCTGCGCTTTTGTGTCATTGTTATCACTTGCATCAGCTTTAGGGCGTTTCAGGCACTCGAAACGTCGACTACTGTGATTACTCGCGAGACTCCCATTCGACTTCGCTAATTGAATCCCTTTGGGAGCGGATGTACCGTTCGTATGCCGGCGCCTGCAACGATCGCAGCCATGCCACCCCTGACGCGTTGATGAGGTCTCGATGGTCTATTGTCGTATGCACCATCGGTGTGCCGCTAGAGGGAACAATAGATATTTTAGTCCACTCGCCTCGTTTTCGGGTAAAGAACGTGGTAAGTAAGTGTAACGGCAAGAATGCGACAAGCCTACTACGAAGTGCACTTTATCGCCTTGCTGACTGTGTCAGCGTCCTGAAGAATAGGCTGTCCCTTAGAACGGCAATTTTTTCGCAGCGAAAAAGGCAAGTAGAATACTAGAAGAGTAGCTGGCCCCTTTAGATAGATTGTCACTTGGCCCGTACGCTGCTGCTAGGCACCAAATGAGTGTTGTCGAATTCATTCTTATTCTAGTTAACTTCCTCTGACAGGAGGAGTCGGGATACAAAGCTCTAAATCCAGTTAGCAATCAAACCTTAGTGAGAGGTACGTGCGTTCATCAATAGGGCGTTTCGCCATCATACTAGAAAGGCCGCAGAGGTGGTATAAAAAACAATTTTTACAAAAACTCCTGGCAATTGGCTGACGGTCCTCGTTTTTGACGATTACAGATGATGCAATGTTGTATGATTACCTGACATTGTCGCATTATTCGCGCTGTTTTCTTGGTTCTATTGTCACACCTTACAATTCTTTCCGGACCCACTATTTCTTTTATTCATCTGAAGTTTTTTTATTCGCTTTTTTTTACACGCAGGTACGTCGACGTTGAATCCTTTCTCGTCGAGCTTGGTTGACATGCCTTCCTGTTTTTTTTTTATTTCGTTTTTTTGGGTTGGGGAGGGGGGGGGGCAGGGGTCGAGAGTCCAGGTAAGCCCATCCCGGAGATTGCACAGTCTATGTTGTAATATGGTTTATTTTCTACTTTATTGCCGATAATCGCGAGCGTATCGTTTCACCTGCCCTGCAACGAATTTTCCCTTCATGTCTTGTTGAGATCTACAATGCCTTTTGGGACTCGCTAGGACAGTCTAGACACGCGAAGAACCGCTTTTGGCCAAGGCTCCAGATATCTACCCAGATCCTACGTACACCAAACCCATGTTAGGTCGCCAAAGACCTCGTTTCCAAAATTTACATGATAGATAGTTAGCGGGATGCTTGCATACTTCCCTTTTATGACTATGTGCCCATCAGCGTTATTTGTTTTCTTCCTTTCTACTCTTTTTCGTTATGCCCACTGTTCAGGTGGCGCTTCTATTTTTTATTATGTGGTGTTCTGTTATCCCAGTATGTATGATGCTTATCGATAAAACACTGGTAAGAAAAGGTGTATGCACAGAGAAGTAGGACACAAATCTAAGTACATTTAAGAAGAACTTTAGCTCAGGGGCCGCTATCTAAATACATGGGAAAGCAGAAATCGTTTTTCTCGGCGACCAGTGCACCAAATTTGATGACGCTTATTGCATTTGAAAGAAAAAAAAAGTTAAAATCGAATGACTGTTGCTGGCGCATTTCCGATTTATGTCCTAAATTTTGAAATAAATATTGTAAGAAATATAAAATTTTTAGAAAACAAAGCTATCATATTTACAACTCTGTAACTCAGCAATCGATATCGCAATTCTGTACACTACACATCATAGTACAACTACAGCGGATAAAATTCGTATATATTATACATGGCTCTAACATATATCGCTAATATGTGACTATATCACAAGAAGCCAACAAACAATGCCACCAACGAAAACATAAGAGCAATTCAGTCGTCAGCATAAAGGCGTATTTTTGCGGATACACAGTTTGGCAAATTATTTATATACAATAAGAACAAAAGTGGCCCCAGGACAGAGCCCTGGGGAGCGCCTGATGACACATTTACTATAGACGAGTTTGAGGAATTAAACGAGACATACTGGGAACGGTTATGTAAAAAAGTTAGCGATCCAGTCAACTAAGGATGAATTATTAAGTATAGCGCGAAGTTTATGGAGAAGTTTTGAATGTTTAACAGAGTCGAATGCCTTGAAAAAATCTATGAAAATGGCATCAATTTGATTTCCACTGTCCAGAGCGTAAGAAATGTCATGCGAAAATTCTACGAGCTGAGTTATAGTACAAAGTCCGCGACGAAAACCATGCTGGGCATCACTCAAAATTTTATTATTTTCAAGAAACTCCATAATATGCCTAAAGATTATATGTTCAATAAGTTTACATGATTGAGACGTTAATGAGATCGGGCGATAGTTTAATGGTGACTGTTTGTTGCAGGATTCATGCATTGGAAGAATTTTTGCCAATTTCCAAACTTCTATCGATTGGGCACAGGAGGCTTCGCTTCGGTCATCGCTTTCAAGGGCGAATGAGAATAAGGTAGGGGTATGATATTAGGATATTTGCAACGCGTGCAAACGCTCATTGGAGATCGCTTAACGAGGCCTCCATTCAGCAGAGGCGATAAATAGGACAATTGTTATGACGATCATAACGTACGTAGATGACGACAACGTTTTCCGATATGGCAATTATGCAAACAGGTGTACGATATACAGTATGAAAGCAGTTATTCTTTTTTTAAACGTAATGTTCAAACACGTTAGAAGAAAGCCCAACTTACTTTTATTGACGTTTAAGTTATTTTTATTTCTTAGTATAAATACACAGAGTAGGCCTTCTACAAGTTTACAACATGAATACATGCCACAGAGGATAGAAGTAATGGCTGACCTCCCGACCCCCCCCGCCCCTTCCCCCTTGGCGCACACACGAACACATACAACTCAACGTGTTTCTTTTTGTGAACACTTCCTTCGGGCTTCCTGTACAGTATAAAAACCTGTGACAAAAGAAATGTTTTCGTCGCGCATTGCCTCCAAGACATAAGCATATGAATCTGTCAGGTAGGGATTAAACTAACTGTGTACGCAGCTATTCCGGTACATAATTTATGCTCTCTCTTCAGAGACGCGCATTGTCAACGGGTGGTTTGCAACGACTCTACAAACCAGCACCAAACCCTAAAAACGGGTTTTTGTTACTGCGTTGCAGCTCAGAATGTTCCGAAACAAAAAAAAGAAAAGAAAGCAATGTTGTACGTCCCTCGCCAACAACGTACCTCAGTGTTGCCACGAACCACTGTTCAAGATTTCGCTATTCATAACAATTTTTAATACTACACGGGGACGCCTAGGTGGAGCCGAGCAGAGCGATTGGCTCTGCATGGAGCTCCGCGATTTTCCATATTTTGACCAGTTTTTCCTACGATATGCTGAATTTAGTGTGGGATACGTGATTCGGGAACATCTGAGGACTCTGCGGACACCACTGTTACCGGTGAGCTCTTCGCCTTTTCGTAAATACGGGCCAGGACGTGCCTGCCACGCGTGTGCGGATTGCTAACACTTAGGCCAATTACGGCGTCGGCTGCTGCGCGGGAGACGCCGGGCGCGCTGCCGTGACAGATGGCGACGCCGGCTGCAGCCGGAGCTGCGACGCCGACGACGGTGAACGCTACGACGGACGCGCCTGAACCAAGCGATGCTGAAGCTACAAGCTCGCTCGAACAACTAAAAGCACAAGCCGCGCTCTCGGACTTGGACCGGGAACAAATGGAGTGCCAAGACACCGATGAAGGGGATGACATCATCCCACACGACACCGATACGCCTACCACACGCATCGAGCAAGACGAGGACAAAGAAGGAGACTGGTAAACGGTGTTAACCATTCGCCAGAAGAAGGCTCTCGCAAGAGCTGGAAGGAAAACCGTGGGAGCAGGTTTGGCTATGACTCCTCGAGCCAGCACCTCGGAGCACCCAAGAAACCGCCGTTGAAGAAAAAGTCACGAGCCAACAGACTACCTCCGTTACCAAAGGAAGACTTCAAAATAATAGTCAGATCACCTCAAGGGCTACCAATCAAAGAGTTGACGCCACCGCAGATTTCCGAAGCGGTCATCATCGTCACGCAAGGGAATATGAGAGGGGAACACTTCCTTTTACGACTAAAGCCAGGATCAAACATCTTTATCATATCTACCCCCAAACAAGAGGTAGCAGATATAGTCAGGAAGATAACGACGCTCGTTATCAACGGCAAACAACACGTAGTAAAGGCTTACGTGACGGCAGGAGAAGACACAAAGAAAGGCGTCGTGCACGGATTGTCACCGCACACGAGTCCGGAAACACTCCAAGCCAACCTGCGCATCAGAACGCAAGGAGCGGAGATACTACGAACGCGCATGCTCGGGGAATCAAAGACAGCAGTTATAACTTTCTATGGCCCCATGATACCACGCTTTGTTTACTACATGGGAGGAGAAATGCCCTGTTACCCATTCAAGAAAACCGTACAATTCTGCAAGGCGTGAATACAAACAGGCCACAGGACGGACGTGTGTCCTCAACCTCATACCTCAGTATGCAACAGATGCGGCACTAAACAGCCAGAGCCAGAGCACGAATGTAAACCCACCTGCACCACTTGTGGAGAGGAGCATCTTGCCGGCTCGAAGGATTGCAAGAAACGGTTCAAAAAGTCGCAGCAGAACAACAAAACGCCAAGGAAATCATCATCCAGAATATCCAAAGCTCCGAGCAAGGAATCTCCACCGAGGCCACGTTGGTACGACACGGACGACACGGAAGACGACGACTGGCCACCATTAAAGCGACAGGAAGACCCACAAGCGGCATCGCCACGGCAAGAGCGATTTGGATCAAGAGAGCGACGAAGAAGACGATATAAGGACTCTGACGGTTCAGACTACCCCACTTCCAAACGCCAACCCACAGACACAGGGTCCAGGCAAAGATCTTACACTCCAGCAAGCAGGAAGGAACCCACCAACAACAAGGTTGGCTGGGCGGGGATGGTTTCTACCACGGCTCCCATAACATCCAACCCAGAATACCAAAAAAATCGTATTCGAAAACAAACAACTCAAGCTAAGTTTAGAAGAACTTAGACTGGAAATCACCACACTTAAAAGCCAACTCACAACTAAAGCGGTACAAGTAAAGCCCACACATGCGTCACAACAACAAGAAAACACGAAAGCGACGCCCTCTATGGACAAAACACTACAACTCCTGGTACAACAGATGCAAAGCATCCAAAACTTCCAACAACAATTATACGCTGATTTACAGGGACTTAAAGGATACGTAGAAGAAACGCTAGCCCGGCAAAGGCCACTACGTAAAAGAGCGAATAACAACCCCAACGCACCGTCGGCGAGAAAAGCCAAGAATTGTATAATCTCGGACTCGACGGACGTCGAAAGTGTGATCAACAATGGTCAGTAAAACGCCCAGAACCGCAGACACCGCAGAGATTTGGCACTGGAACTGCCGCTCTTTCCAAAGAAGAGCGACAGCGCTACAGATATACATCGATTCGGCCATCAGCAAACCTGATATTATATGCCTCCAAGAAATAGGGAAGGGGACAGTCAAGCTGAGGGATTACTACACAGTTACGAATCAGCAATACCCGTGGGTTGCTACATTAGTGCACAAAGGGATAGCGGTCAGCGCACACTATGCCCCTCAATGCACAACAGAGCATCAAATCATTGAAATACACACAAGGAAGAAAGGGAGAGCAAAGACCTTTATTTTCAACGTATACAGCCCTCCCAAGGAACGTCGACCAGAGTTTGCGGATATTCTTGAATACGCACTCGGCCACCTAGAAGTAAAGGACAAATTTATACTCCTAGGCGACTTCAACGCTCCCCACACAAATTGGGGATAGCGACGAAATACGCCCAAAGGCAGAAGCCTGGTTGAAATTACAGACAAATATGATCTAGAGCGAGCAACCCTCCCACTAACACCCACTAGACTAGGAAATAGCGTGTGCGGGGACACCTAGTCCGACCTAACCTTCACGCTAAACATAGCAGATGGACAATGGAGCAATTTAGACGAAAATCTGGGTAGTGACCACTATGTTATTAGCTATTCAATGACCACACCCCGGCTAAAACGCGCACCAAAGCAGGCCAAAGTCACTAACTGGACGGCGTACAGAAAATATCCAATGTTCACAACACCCCCTAACACTGCCGAGGACTGAGCAAAGGAACTCAAAGTCGCGCACAAAGCCACAAGAAGAAACATATCAATTAACGCGAAAACCCCTGCAGTCGACCCACACCTGCTGCACCTGTGGGAGGGACGGCGCAGCTTAACCAAGCGCTGGAAAAACCAGAGACTGAACAGAAAACTTAAGGCAAGGATAGCAACCGTAACGGAACAAGCAAATGAGTATGCCAGACAGCTGCAAGCTGAAAATTGGCTTCAATTTTGCGATTCACTAAGAGGGACGCTATCCACCGCTAAAACATGGGCTATCTTACGTAGTATGATAGACCCGGACTCTACAAAAACGGCAACAACGAGAACAATACGAACCCTAGTAGGTGAATACAAAACTAACACTGATACGCCGATCCAAGCCCTCAGGAACAAGTACATCAAAACAGGGGGTGATAGCGTCGAATCTCTCAGCTACAAAGGGCGAACAAACGATCCACTAGATGCGCCCGTTACGGTTGCGGAACTATATGCAGCGGCGCAGGACATCAGACGAAACACAGCACCCGGAGAGGACGGCATCACCAACGCAATGCTGCGCCACCTCAGCAATGATCAACTCGTACGACTAGTAGACAACAAGGACATATGGGAAACTGGTACGATTCCACAGCAAAGGAAGGAAGAACCATAGTCCTTATCCCTAAATCGGGAAAACAGAAAACTATTCAAAACCTGAGGCGAATCGCACTTACGTCATGTCTCGGGAAGCTGTTTGAAAAAGTGATACTCACGAGGTTAACCGATTATATCGAAAGACATAACTTCCTGTCGTGTGTACATGTATGGCTTCCGCAAACATCTTGCGACACAGGATGTTTTTCTCAGACTCAGAGACGAAGTAATTAACAACGTGGCGACTGGAGAAGAAAACATAGTGGGGGCGTTAGACCTAAAGAGCGCATTCGACACTATGTCTCATAAGCTCATCATGGAGCAACTAGAAAAAATGGGGTGTGGAAAGAAAACTTTTGACTACATCAAATCCTTCCTAACTGGCAGGACTGCCACGATAGGATTGGAAGATATACGGTCACCCAAGCTAAACCTCCCCAATAAAGGAACTCCACAGGGAGCTATACTCTCGCCATTATTGTTTAACATTGGCGTGAACAATTTAGCAAGAATTTTACATCAAATTCAAGACCTCAAATTCGCGCTCTATGCGGATGATACGACTCGTTCAAGCTTTTATCATCAGCAGGATAACATACGCTCTACCCTATCAAAACTTCAATCGCACAGAAACAAAGATGGTGGATCAGATCATACGGAGCGCGTACAAAGCGGCACTAGGATTATCAGTCAACACCTCAAATGAAAGACTACACGACACAGGAGTTTACAACACCTTTGAAGAGCTCAAGGCAGCAGTTCTGATAAATCAGATGGAGCGCCTATGTCTCACAGAAGCAGGACAACAACTACTGACTGAACTAAGATACCCGATGAGACCGCAATATTGCAGTTACCGAATCCACCAGATCCCAAGCCACATCAGGAAGCAAATACAAGCCACACCGATACCAAAGAACATGAATCCCGAATACCACAAAGGCAGAAGACAAGCCCGAGCCAAGCAACTTATCAAAAGCTTTGGAAACAATCAAGAAGTGAAATACACAGACGCCGCTCGGACCACCAGAGGACACGTCATAGTAGCAGTTCGCAACACACAGCGAAAAAAAGCCTATATAACGGCCTCAATAAAAACAACTTGCATCGCCACTGCCGAAGCCCCAGCAATCGCGATGGCAATCAAACACAGTGACAGCGCCGGGCACTCAGCACTGGTTATCTCCGACTCTCAAGCAGCATGCAGAATGTACATGCAAGGCAGATTGCCACGAATCGCGCTAAGAATAATAGGCGACGCACTCCAAGAACAACATGCAATCATATGGTGTCCAGGACACGAGGGCATCCCAGGCAATGAGAGGGCACACTCCCTAGCTCGAGAACTCACAAACCGAGCAAGGAACCACAGCCCTTGCCAAGATAGCCCAATTACGGCCCGAGACATCCTCGAGCACCAACGTCGCACAAGAGAGCGCCTTGCCCCCCGCCCCGCATCGGCAACTGGGGGTACAAGAAGCCCGCGCATACAGAAGAATACAAACACACACCTATCCCCACTTAGAAAGAGCACACTACATGAATCCCACACTACCACATGTGACGTGGGAATGCACGAATAGACCACAGGAAGCAAACTCGCGTCACATACTTACCTACAGTTGGGAGCCGTGGGAGATCCTCCTCGCCAAGCCGGAGCTGGAGGCCCAAAGGGGCCTCTTAGACCAGGCGCAGAGGGTAGCAAGGATCACTGGTGTCCTGGACTAAGGACCCTTTCACCCAACCACTTCCCTTATTCCCCTTTTCCCCTCCCTCGATAAATAATAAAGCTTTTCCAATACTACACAGTCTTTACTGTCACGGTCGTGAGTGGTTGCGTTCTTGCCGACCAATAGCTTTTGTGAGTCTAAAGCGAATCGTTTTCCGCAAGACTGTTGTGTGATGCACCTTCAGTTGTTTTTTTTCTCTCTTTTTTTTCGGTATGACGTATATAAGAAGTTGCTGTTGCCTCTTAGGGGCATGTGATAGGAAATTTAAGAAGTCATCATATTGTTTTTCTTATTTTTTATCTTTAGGCAGCAGCAGTAGAGACTACACTGATTGGTGCTGATGTCATGACGTGCACGCAATATTCACTGCAATGTGCCCCATAAGATTTCAGCCGTGCACTTATTCACGTAATTATCTCCTGCGCACTAAGTGCAAGTTAGCCTAGCCGGATTTTGTAGGAAAGAGGAAAGAGTGATACCGAAGGCAATCATTTCTTGAAACAGGGAAAAAGTAGGCATTGCATGAAGCTGGTGGATTATTTCACAGCAGGAAAGAATCGTTTCGCGAGCCATGTAAGTGTTAGCATTATACTTCATTCTCTTAGCTGTAGAAAGAACGTTTCCAGCTGTGTTCTCTTCACCTAGAGAGACAACGTGCGCCGCTGCAGAGAAAATGTGGCCTGGAAATCTAACGGGCTTTTGAGGGAAACATGCCATTTTTCTACCGAAAGTGAGAAACTATTCCACATGCGCTTCGGTGACAGAGCCGCATAGCTCACTTGCGCTGTAAGTGCTATACGTCTCTGCAAGGCAGCGTCATTTTATGATGAATAAATGATCACAGGGATGCAGCACTTGGTCAGTGCTTCTCCTTTTTTTTTTCAGCATTTCTTACCTTGCTAAAGCTCTCTTAGTCACGGAATTCTGCGCTCAAATCGTTCACGTGTCGGACTGTCGACAATGCGGCCGCAATACAAATTGGATCGGCATGAAATATCTTACCGCCTCGAGACGACACTGGCTCAATGCAAATGTCGCGGCGATGCCTAGCGTCGCGAGTGCTCGTGTGAGCGTGAGGCCCTACCATCTCCTACACACGCCCCGTTCTTTCCACGCCTTTCTTCCCTCAACTTCTCTTTTCTGAACTTCCACACGCTGGTCTCCTTTGTTACCAGTGCGCCGCGCACGCATTGGTTACGCAAGTGCACGTCGTCTGTATATCGTCGACGCTCGCTGGGGGCGCGTTCTTCGTCCGACAGAGTTAGACACATGGTAAGACAAAGCAGACACCGAGAACTGCAGCGTATACGCCCAAAAAGAAACAAAGCACAAGACTGCGCGGGAAGGACCGTCATTTATCAACGCCGCAGTGCAATGCGGAGGCTGGGAGGTTCGCGACGCGAGGCGATTGGGGTGGTGGATATTCTAGAGAGCGCCTGCTCGGGGCCCTTATTCTTTATCGCGGTACGGGCTCTCGGCTTTCTCGTCAGTTGAGCGATGTGCTTGCCCCCTCGTCTTCGCGGCGGGTCTGCGCCGACAGTGTGAGCAAACAAGCTACCGCAAAGAGAGCGATAAAAAGAAAAGAAAAAAAAAACAAGGAAAGGGGACTCAAGAAAGGGCAAACTTGGTGGCCGAGCTACGCTTCGCTTCTACAGAGGCACCAGCTCCGCTAAACGGCGTTAATTAGGAGAGCACACGACGACCTGGCTGCCGGCAAACAAAGGAGTTACCCACGGAGGCAGCGAACAAAAGGAGCGGCGCCGCCTGGCAGGAGCTGCGGTAAAGAAAGCACTGGCGTAAAGCAGGCAGCAGCCAACGTAAACGATTGCAGAAGGGGAGAGAAAACGACGCGTCACCTCCCCCCACCACCATACTTCCTGACTCCGCAGGCAGCGACGTGAAAAAACGGGCCATTGAACGTTATGCGGACAGGACACCCGCGGCTTGGCTAATGAATTGAACTGCGTGCTATATATGTTGTTCGTGTATAACGGGGCGAGCAGACGCGCGAGCATTATACGGTGGATACTTGCGCTTGTAATTCAGAAGTAGCCCCGACCGAATTACGAGCGGGTCTCCACACTCGATATGAGCCATGCTGCCATCACAGGCGCCACGTCCCCCAGCGTTTTTTTTTTTTTTAAATCTTTTTGTCGTATTGTTTCGGCTGCGTCTCTGCAAATGTTCTAAACGTTCTGCAGGGCCAATACAAACGGCGACTTTATTTACCGTAATCACGCGTTTCTCACCACTTGTACCATTAGAGCTCGTAACAATTTAGATACTTGTAACAATATTTGAATCTTTTGAGTTATTATCATTAAAATGTAAAAGGCGAAAGATTCGAAAACGTTGCCGTAATGTACAATGGCCGCAACGGATCAAACTTCAAGGATACTCAGCTCAATAATGGTATTTTGCTGCGCTGTCATGCAATGTGGGTAGAGCAACCTGTGTTCCTAGTCAAAAGGTGAAGAAGGCCGTGGTTATAGTAAGAGTAAAGTGGCGCCTAATCGCGCAACTTTAACCAGGCTGCACGCTTGTTGAAGGCGGAGTGATGTTTCGTAACACATCAGTTTCGAATAGGCGTACAGCGCATTGTCCGGAGATGCGCCGTTCTTGCAGCGGCGACTATAGTTTAGCCCATCTCATAACAAGAACTATAGCGGCAACGGCCCGGCGCCGTAGACAGTCTACGCGCAACGATGCTTTCTAAGGCTACGCCCGACCAGTGCCTATACTCTAATTTTTAAACGCAATATCTAGTTGACCGCAATGTGCTGCGGGAATTAAAGAAACGGGAACGCTCGTTTGTCGGGGACCATTATCAACTCTCTCTTCTTGGCATCCATTTGTCATTCGCTTGAAAGAGCACGTCCAGAGACGCTGGGCATTGTCCGGTTTCGCTTAAGTGTCGCGTCGCGATCGCGCTCGATTTAATTTTACAAAAGGCACGATTAGGTTGGGTCAAACGGAGAGAAATGATAATGCTTAGACCACTTTAGAGAGTCTGTGTTGGGCGTGAGCCATGCTTGTTCTCATCACCAGATTTATGGAACTTAGTAGAATGATCCTCCTTTTTTTCTGTTATAATAATATGAAGCGAAGTTTTGGGTCATCATGCGGCAATTACACGCCATCTAAACTAAATAGAACCCCTCCCCCCCCCCCCCCTTCCTCCCAACGGCGCTACGATAGAAAACCACACTGCGAAAAGTAGGCCTGAAACAATTCAACTGCGAGACTGGCCGTTCCGACAGATGAGTGTAATGCGTTTTGACGTTTTTGTCATATATTGCACCTTCATTTTAAGCGGTAAGAGCGGTGACGTTCACGGGGTCGCACATGGCGACAGCATGACATGTTCACATAGGAATTGGTGCATCATTCAGAAAACTTAAGGACTGCGCTGACCAGAATTTCCTTTTTTTTCAATTGCCTGATATTTCTCACTGGCCAATTAGCTTTGTTGCTCTGATAGAATGCACATGCCCACACACGCCTGTCTGCACTGCCGTGCTCAGTAAACAATCTGCGGCGCCAGTACCGCTGAATCAATTACAGCATTCTGTCTGAACGGGTGCTTTGTTTTTTCAGCTTCCAGTCCTTCACGGCTTGCTGCAACATGGTGTAGCTTTGCTAAACTACAGCCCACCGTTACCTATTCTGCAGCGTCACTGCATGGCTCTCTATGATACGTCTGCCTATCCTAATTTCTTGAGAATGTCCAGAGTAGAGCACTGCACGGGCTCGAGCTTACCCGATAGCCCGGGCCGGGCCGGGTAGGGAAGTTCTTTCACGGGCTCTGGCCGGGCTCGGGCACGGCATGTGCTTTTTGACCCGGGCCCGGGCCGGGCTCGGGTGTTTTGACGCGGGCCCGGGCCGGGCTCGGACTTTCTGGTGGCGTGCATGTAACGTGCAGCGAGTTATCCTCGCACGTCTCGACTCTGAAAAACCTGTTGCTCCGGCGCAGCTGGAAACTAGCAGTGCTACCCCTGTGTACTTCCCTTTTCTTCTTTCGTCGTATTTTGCGCTGTTTGAACAGAATGTTAAAGTCCAGAAAGACCGAAGTCACCTCAAACCAAAGAATATCATTGTGTTCCTTACCTAAATTAATGTAATAAATGCTTACAGCGCGCTGCAAGCGCAGTCGCTACTTGCTGATTCTTCAAAGGCAAATTGGTAAAGCGATGAGTGCTAAGATAATTCGTCACGCTGCTGAAATATGGCACTGCGTCCATCTATGATTACACGCATGTTCTCAACCGGCCACCTAGCAGCAGCGCATTACGCTGCACAATGGAGGAACGAGAAGCTTTCTTTCTCCATTTACTCCATCGACGCGCTGCACTCACGACCGGTCGTGGCTGCGCTTTGGCTAGAGTGTACTAGAATAGGCACCGGGCGGCCGTCGTAAGGCGCCAGCGGCGCGCCGGCGAAAAGCTGGCGAACAGCGCCGCGAACGGCAGCTATCAAAGCACTGGCATGTGAAGCAGACGACGGGATGAAGGCGCTCGGTGCTTCCAGTGATTTGGCACAGCGGGTTTTAAAGGCTGACGCAACGGAAAACGCATTTTTGTGTGTCTGCTTTTGAGAAAGGTCGTCACCTGTACGAGGCAGATCACATTCGTGGTATCAGGTAGTACATAAAGCAGAAAACGAGCGCAAATTGCGATGCAAATGCACCACGCGAACGGAGCTCACCGCGGCAAGCTAAGACGTGGAACTCCAGCAGTTATATTCCAAATGTTTTTTGGCTTTGCGCTTTAACATTACCACGTATTTAATCATGGAAATATGCGAATGACACAAAAATTATGGACAGAAAAAAAAAGGAGACATACGTCTTCCTTATTCTGTTTCTTGAGCTGCTTCGCCGATCACACATGTGTCAGTAAGTTCCCGCTCTCTGTCCGTTGTAGTTCTTTTATCTTTGCAATGCTTCCCCATTCTTAATTGCTTATAAACTAGCCCAATCTTCAGTCACGGCCCATTTTAAATTGCTTAGCGCGACTGGAGCCGTCGGTGGCGGCGAGTGTGAACACGCCACTGCATTGGCGTTCGCCGTCGATGCACAGCACAGAGGTGTGCCGGACGCAACCAGAGTTGGGAATTGCTAGGAACGAAAATGTACATTAAAGGAAGACTGATACACTGATAAGACGGTAAAATGACTACACGTCTGAGTGTTCGCCTTCGGTGCCCAAGCTACAGAGCCGTTACACTGCGGAGGCGAAGACAGGTAAGCGGGACACGAAGCTCTTGCGTATGAACGGCTCTTTTATTAACGTTAGAACAACTACATCATAGCAAATCAGCGTCGGAAATGTACAGTGCCCAGCGATTGAAGCGCTGGCAGCGCGCGGCTGTCGCCGTTTTTCTTTTCTTTTCTTTTCGTGCCACAGGTGAGCGCCGTGGGATCAAATGCAGTCATAATGCGTTACGAAGGTTCTCGCTTTCACTCTACACCACAATGCATCAGTTTGGTGTCCCCAGCGCTTACAGTCAGTGCAAAAAGCGCTGGCGACCATGCGATTCGAGTATCGCGTTTCAATTGCTGAGCACTGAACGCGCTGTTGCCTACAGACCGCACATATACAGACTTTCCGCCTGAAAAACGCGATGCCGCGATGAACAACGGTTAAATTGAATGGCCTAACCAGCTTAAGTCATGTTTCAGTAACTGTTTGTGCACCCAAAAACGCAACATGTTTGATCAGACTTGGTTTCACGGCAGCGCCTGCTGCGCGCGGCCCAGCTGCAACATGCCATTACATTCGCGGCGCCTCCGCATGAAGGCGCCACCGGTCCAAATTCATCCCGCGCCCGGTGCCTATACGGGCGAGTGGGACGAGCGGCTGGGGCGGCGCATGCTTTGCAGTGAGACGCCCGACGTGGAGAAATACTGTGGCGGCGCTGCGATAGAAGTGAATTGGGCCGCATGAAGGTCGTGCCGTTGGAAACTGCTGGCGATACTCCTCGGCAGGGTCATTCGTACTACTTCGCGCTCTGGTATTTGCGTTCAGACCGCTGAAATGGTGTTCATAATTGCATATGACATATTTATGCCTTAAGAATGAATTCCTGTCATTATCTTCTTTATTTTATTTTTTGTAGCGTTAGCTACACTGGCCTAGCCAAGCCCATTTCGCGCGGCACATCAAGAGCCGTGCTGCGCATGCGCAAGGATCAGTGATGTCACACGGCTTGCGCACCGGAGCCACCGGAGCCGGCACCTCTCGCGCACTCCGCCGCCGCCGCGCGCGACTCACCGCCGCCGGTCTGTGCATTCCAGAGGAGTGACGTCGTAGCCGTGGCAGACGCACTGGCGCCGGCACGCGCTCGCTGTGCAGTCGCCGTCTGACACTGCGCTGGAGCCGCTGCGCTTCTGACTGGCGTTTGCCAGTGTGGTATAGCCATGGAGAAGGAGAGCGCAAACGCTGCTCAACAGCGCAGAAGAACGGAGAAGCTTGACTCATCGGATCCCGAAGTAGTTGCCTGGCAATTAGCGGTTGAGCGTAGGAGTAATGAACAGAAGAAGGCTATATACATGTGCCACATAATACGTATACCTCATGTGTGTCATTGGAGCAGCAGTAAGCATGACAATCAAGCTAATCCTTGACAATCTAGACAACCAGGAAAGCTAAGAATAATCAGCTGAACCTTTGCTAACGCTACGTATATCCTGGCATAGCCGAGCTAAGCCACTGCAACTGTTTTTACTGCCGCTCGGTGATATTTTTAGGTCTCGGGCCGGGCTCGGGCCTAAGGTAAAGGGGTGGCGGGCCGGGCCGGGCGGGTAACGTAGATTATTTCCGGGCCCGGGCCGGCCCGGGTTGAAAAAATCGGCCCGTGCAGTGCTCTAGTCCAGAGTACATCACGTGTTTCCTCGTAGGTCACTTTCTTTCTCAATTCGTAGTCGTACAAAGCGGCGTAACTCAGTCTAGATGAGCGGTGACACTCTATACCAGATTGGGTCAGAAATATTGCCTTTGCGAAGTTTGTCAAATGACATTGGATACGTCTTGGCATTTAACTAGACTCAGGAATTACATAATCAGATAGCATTCTGCGAGCTCATTTCGCAGAGCCTTTCAAACTCGATGGCAAACGTGGAATATAATCGGTGTGGCTAGATATGCTCAAGTGTTCAAGTGCTGCTCTTTTCTTGCTCTACTTGGCGCACTAACAAACTCTTCATACAAACTCTGCGAGACCATATTCGGCTACTACGACGCTGTATACATCCACCTTCCACGCTGTGCTACGATCTGCGCGTCTTTGTTGGTAACGGAGAGGACAACCCAAAGAAATGAAAGTTGGCGCGTGATCACTGCCATGGCTTTCGACATCTGCTAACCAGGGTCTGGCATAACGGAACGCTTCTATAGCTAACTACATATGGCGCGAGGAGATCATGGTCACATTGGTAGCACTAGATAGGCCAAGTCCGTTTAGGTGTCAGTTTAGTTCAGTTTCACCGTCTCTTTTCGTTACAAATATGCGTTTTATACTTATTTATAAAACAGGCAAATGTACGACAAAGAACAAAAAAAAAACGAAAGCAAACCATGCACTAAAAGTTCATGTGTGCACCTGACTAGGTCCATGTCCTCAGTATATTGTACACTCGAGCAACAACAGTAACATAACACCACCTGTGGAATATAAATTTTGAGGCACTCTAGCTCGACAAGAAATACATAAACAAACAAACAATGCATTTAGCGAAAGGTGAACATAGTTCTTCAGAACATGACATAACTAATAACTAAACGAGATTCTAGAGGCAATTAGGCTAAAAAATTACACTAAGTGTTTGTTGCGTAAACTTCAATACAAAGGAAAAATTGAGCCTGGCTTCAAAAAAGGAAAAAGAAAAGTGCCAGGTTTTATATTATCTATGCCGTCGGCAAAAATTAGCAAGAGGAGGATCGGTCCATCTACAAATCTCTATAAAGTAGCTTTATGAAAAGTCTCGGGGACCTTCCTTGCGGAATTTCAGTTTAAATATTGCTGTTATCATTCAAAATAGCAGCCATAAACAAGTTGAGGCTGTGTGTGACATAATTTGTCCTTACTTTTGGGAATCGATAACACACTTTTCTGAGGTACAAATTTTGCATATGATGAAGTAAATTCTTTTATTTTTCAAATTCTTGTGGGTCTCTTTTAACCTCAGTATAAATACATGTCGCGAGCCTGCCCATCGGTAGTTTGCTTACTAATAGCAATTTGTAATGATCACGGAAATCCCTCGTAGAGTCCATGTTTCACGAACTTTCAAGCCCAAGGATAGACTTTTTTGCAATGTCGCTAGCGTTTTTGATGTGCAAAATCAAAAAGGCGTCGCCCACACTATAACGGCCTTACACAACCACAGGGAGGATGAGGGGCGCTTATCACAACTAGCAAACACTGTCCTTGATAAACTATATTGGTGGAGTAAAGCAAATTTTTTACAGATTAAGTCTAAAAAAACCAAAGCTGTCCTTTTTGCACCCGCCCAAAGACATGTAAATAGTAATCTAAACATATTCTATCGATCAGAACAAATTGATGTCACCGCGGACGTGAAAACACTTGGAGTGATTTTTGATCAGCATTTAAGCTGGGACTAACACGTAGAACGCATGGCAACAAGTATGGCAAAAGCATGCGGTGCGCTTTGCAGGCTTCGAGATGTCCTTCCGTTAAAACTACGGCTATTGCTGTATAACACAATATTTATTTCTCATGCAAATTATTGTAGTCTTGTATGGGGGACAACGTCACAAAAAAAAAAACATTCAGACGTTATCTCTTTTAGAAAAAAAAAAAGCATTGCGCCATGTTGCTTGGATTTCTTACGACAGTCATACAAGGACCTTGTTTTCTAAGTTTAATGTTCTCCCATTTCATTACAATTATCAGTTTAATCTTGCTATGAAATATAAAGAAAGCGTAAAACGAGGCCACTAGGGATTTACTGATCTTTGTAATCTAAGCAAACCTCATCGCATCAAATACGACATTCGGGAGCGAGAAACTTGGGTCGCGCCTTTTTCACAAACTAATCATAAAAAGGACAGACTATCGTGCCGAATATCGGTATTACTGAGCAGTCTTGAAAAAGAAAACGTCGATCTTAGGACTGTTTCACGTCGAATTCTGAAAGAATACTTCATTAGCCGTGCGATTTGCATGTGAATAGTGTATGTTGTTATTTAGGTTTCCTTTTCTTGCTTGGAATAATTTTGTATTTGTCTTGTATGTTAAAGTACATTTATATATACTTATGTACCTGAAAAAATGTATTGCTTCATGACGTTACATAAATATCTAATTTCTGCTAGGAAAAGGCCTGTATTGAAGGTAAAAAAATGGTTATACTGTATGTTTTTCAAAATGTAGTTTATGTATGCTTGCGTGAAAAAAGTTCACAAAATGTCTGCTGCCAAATACTGTAGGGGCAGGGGCCTTTGTCAAGCCGCTTAATATAGCGGCTTTTTGCTCCTGTCCTAGCATTTGTACATTCAAAGATGAATGCTGAAATAAAGGAATGGAATGGAATGGAGTCCTGTCAGTATTAATATGCGGCCCAGGTGCCCATTTGAGAATATCCTGTAGACAATCCATATCAAGGGTTGGACGAGGTGTTAACTGCAGCATATGCAGTGAATGCCAAGTTGTTTCACTTCACTGTGACTGCAAAATACTCAGTGGAGGCGTCGGTAAGGAATTTTTCTGCATGATTTTTTTCACAGCTGGCAATGTGCTCGGGCAGATAATTTGCGAGCAGGGTCACTGTTACTCATCCCGCTCGTCTCTTTTAAAACAGGCGCTCCCGCATGACACGCAACCAGACACAGTTAAGCTTGAGGACTAACTTTTTATCGGGAGGTTTGGCCGCTGCCTTTGCTCCAGTTAACAGTAATGTTGGCTTACAGTAACAGTAATCCCAGGTGTACTGCAAATGAATAATAAGCTTATGCGCAATATTTACCTGCCTGATTGATGCTGCTCTTATAGCCGCGCATCCGTGATAGAAACTGGGCGAATGCGACAAGACTGGCTTCGGAAACAAAGCGCCGAATTCACAAAGCTTCTCGTTCCTAAGCGCTCCTTGCAATTGGCCACCCGCCTTCGCTAATAAGGTGTACGGCATCAAGATTTACATCTATTTTCTTTTAAGAAGTCGAGGAACAGTTTTATGAGAATACGGGCCAAGATTCACTGCGCTACAGGTTTTCCTTCGTGACGGGGACGAGGGCCTTTAATTTAAGGCCAGGTACTGCCTCGCCGGATGCGAACTGTGCCCAGGCGAGACGAAAGAATTGTCTGCGTTTGTGTCGCAGATGTGAACGTTGTACCTGATTTGCATCTAGAGATTGTGTCATGCATGCTACCAGTGTGGCTTAAGTTAAGCAATGTGAACAAGCCAACATGTAAAGTAAGCAGCCAATTGCAAAACTTCAAAGCAAGCATCAGCACTTGACTCAATTCTGACATCGAATTTCGGAATAATCTGGCGACCGCTATCCAAGTGCGAGAACGCAAGACAGCGGTACATGCAAACCTTCACTGTGCCCACATTGAACGCAATGTTCTACATTTCAGACATCACGTTCCAGTTGTGTGGGGAAGCCCGATTTGTGATTTGAGTGCATCCTCTATTCGGCATCGGCGCTGTCTCAGTTAATTGTATCAAAATCGTGCCAGCCCCCGGTCACTAGCTGTGGGTATCGTTGCACGTACAAGTAAGTCCCGTGTTAAAAGGAACGCACATTAGCAGAACATAATCGGATTTCCCACTGTGGCAAGTAGAGAAATGAACAGTATTGCTGCAGATGACACATGTGCTATAGATGGCGCCGCCTATTTCATATTGATCTATCTGCATATGGCATCGACAGCACTCCAGCAGGCACCAAAAACTGCAGCACGCGCAAGACTTGAGCTATCTGCCCGCGTGTTCCCTCAAACAATGGGCCTTCTGGAGCATGATGGCAGCCAGTTGTGTAAGAAGTGTGGGTATATGCTGGAGTACGCTGACTGCATAAATTCCACGGCAGGGGACTAAGTAACCGCCCTACTAGAGCCAGTCCAAATGATCCATTTGTTGTGACATAGCGCATTTGTTGTGACAGCGGGAACCAGTGGCAAACCCATTTGTCATAACGGTACTGCTTAAACAGCCGTCGTATTCAGTTTGCGCTTACGACGTGGAGGCAGGTGCAATCGTCCCCGAAATGTGACAACAATCAACGTCGAGAGAACTACAGAAAATTAGCGGGACCTGGTCACCATACCATCTCAAACACGTGCGCTTCTTTTTATGACCAGTTCGAGTGCATGCTTTGTCGTTCAACGGGTTTTCTCACGCAAACTGAGGCACCATGCGCCACGAGCAAAAGTATTTCACCTAGCGCCCTTGGCACCCAAGAGCCAGTCCGTCGTCTTTTCGAACAAGTCCGCATAGACCGTTTTTTTCATGGGCGCCGCCATTGCGTAGGCAGTGGCGCCATCTATGGGCAGTTGGCATGCTGGCTTGGGCGAACGCCTGTGTTGTATGCTGTGGTATACGTTCAACGGCAGTTTCTGGTGGATTTTTTAGCACTCGCCGGGTCTATTTAGCATGCAATGGCATCTTCTATGTGGGGAATGGTCCTGTGAGGCGTAGTGAAGGAATTTAAGTCTGAAGTAATTAAGCGGCTGGAGTAACTGTTGGTGTTAGGGCGGACGTAGCACCCAGCGCGAGGTGTGCGCGTTTGTTTGAGCTTACAATCAGCCTCGAATGTCAGTTAGGTATTTCTGAAAATTCGTTTCACGAATGTTACCTTACTGCAGCATTCTCAGCACTGTAATTCTAAGCTCTGGTTTAGCTGCAACGAGTACTTGCGAAACATTTGACGATCCTAACAGCGGGGGTACCGTTCTGCTGGTGAATAAGTCGTGCTGTTTTCTTTGACAAGCGTTCAAGTTGTTATGTGTATATACACCGGGCGACTGCCTTGTTTGCTGGGCAAGGTTTTCGCCCACAAATAAAATAGTTTGGTTAATAATAACCGCATACCGTACAGTGTGAATCACACTTTAAGAGTGGTCGAATGACCAGCTGCAGACTGCGCGAGCGCCCGAGGCAGTACTAAATGCTGTGTTATAGATCTGTTTGTTCTATATAGCCTGTGGTCTAAGTGGTCCAAGCATGCTGCATGGCCATGCGGAGTCCTATTGCGTCGTTATCCCGTGTTCTGTTTTATTTTGCCGCAAAAGTAGGACATATGAACTCTTTTTTTTTTTCAGTCTCGTAAGTTCAGTATTTACGACGCATTCACCCAGGTTACAGAAATTGCGTCCTTACAAATAGCTGTTGGATTCTCTTTATGCGGTCCCCTTTGTATATTGTGCCTTACAGGGCAAAAAGGCAGTGCCGATCTAAGCACGAAGCAATTGTGTGTATCTGTTGGTTTACCAACCGCAGTGCTCGCTGTGTTGAGCAAAGCCTTCGGCCTGTTGCAGGAGGCTAACGTAGACATAGTGATTTGAAGTCTACTAGACTTAAAATGCGTGAGAACCATGCCGGTGGCTGATGCAAATGTTTTACAACAACTCTTCGTCGAGTGAAGACCGATACATTCAACATAGTTCACAACACATACACACACCGCCGCTGATGATGCGCGTCGCATTTTTGCCCATCTAAGAGAAATTTCCAGATACTGTAGCTACTGCTGCACCTAAAGGCTACACAGTGGTTGTTCGACGACCTCTTAAGAATTGACATCCCGTAAATTGCACTCAAAACTAGCTAAAACACCTCCGAATCGTTCCGCAGCGCGCGACCGGCAAACATTCAAGCCGCGCCGCGCCGGCTCGTTCACAAGCCAGAGAGGAGGAAAGGCTCGTCGCGCGCCCTTTCCTCCTCGCCCAAAGAAAAGGTCTATAGGGAGATATAACTTCAGCTGAGAATTCCCCTTAAATACCAGAGTAAAGCACTATTTCACTTGAAGTGGATTAATTACAAATAAATACAATTACAATTAAATATAATTACAGTCGGTGAAGATACTAAACATGCGTGTGAGTGAGTGAGATAAATCGAACTATAGAGCCAGCGATGCTTCTTCCAGTCATCCTTGATTCTATATGGTATACAACACGAATTTCTACCAGTTTTCCACTACCTGAAGTGCATTAACGTGAAACAAGCAATCAGGAGATATCAATCCACGCTACAATTGCTCTCTCTAATCCAGGTGTCAAATACACTAGCTTGTTTTTCTTGGGGTTTTCGATCTTTGGGCTTGTGCATATGACCAAGATGACCATGGTATTGCTTTCATTGCTTTTCAGTCAAACACACATGGACAATGGCCACAATTATCGTTAGCGCAAGAAGCTATTCGCGAACTGAGGCAATTTTTCAAGCGCACCGGCCTGAGTGACAGTTTGTAGTCCTCCTATGCTTCCTCCATCATGGGCGCAGTGCTCATTGTTGCTATTTTGCTTTTTTCTAGTCCTCCCTTTCCCTTACACCCAGTGTAGGGTAGTAAAACCGGCCGCTCGTCTGTTTTACCTCCCTGCCTTTCCTATCCACGATTTCTCGCTCTCTTTGTAACTCCCATCTCCCAGGCAAAACAAAAGACAAAAAAAAAAAATAGAAAAACATAAAAAATAGTTGGTTAGACTGTGAAAGCTTACAGAATGTAATCTTGTTTTCCTGTCGTTCGCGGAAGACATTTTCCTCGCTTCTACCTTCTGTTCGTCGCTGGGCCACAAGTGCTTTATCTCTGAACGGCGCTCGTCGAATCGACCCGTTGTGTGTGCGCACACGCGCCCATGTCTTCGTTTTCACCCCTCATCGTCTCGTCGCATCACACTAAGTGCCTCTCAGCCACCGAGATTGGCACAGCCGTCTCGTGATGTTCTCTCAACCCGCCTATCCTAGGCATGCATCCGTTGCATTATTAAAGGTTTGGCCGCGTATGCCCTAGAGGACATGAACAAAGTTCTAGAGGAAGTAGAAAGGGAAAAACCAAATTTGCTGGGACATGCACGCATGTTTTAAATCTGAGTGACGTCGCTATCTGACACGAAGCATAGGTCCTCCGTATCTTGTTGCTTCACCTATTCAGAGTAAAGTTTCACTGGAGGCACTCAAAAACTGGAATAAGTGAACAGTGACGTGTTTTAGGCGCCGCTCTCAGGTGTAGCTTTCAGAAGCTACCTATAACGATACGATGCTTTAGAAATAGTGCACGCAAGCGTCTTTGTGTACTCAAAACGCTACGGCCCTGCCTGTGTTCTTTCTTACCCCTTTTTACGTTCTTTTGTAAATCCCGCGGCTTACGTCCGCATTGCATTTGTGACCAAAATATAAAACTCCCTGTTATATGCAGTGCACGAAGGCCCATTCACGGTATTAACTTGCCCTAACCTTCTGAACATGGATTCCAATAGAAGCTGGGATTAAAAAAATGGAAGTCTACAAAGAAGCCTTTTCCCTCCCTTACTCTCCCGCGCCTGAGCCTAACAAACACAGACAATAATCAGACGTATGTGATCGAGAAATATTGCCCAATCTGCTCTAAATACCTTTCACAGCTATGAACCGACATAGCATACGAAACCCTTGCATAATATATATATATATATATATATATATATATAGTGTGCGCGCATTTTGGGCGTCAACTGCACATACGACTCATGATCTTGTGTGAGCGCTATTCGTGCATATCGTCGTTGTCATCTGTACATACGACTCATCATCATCTTTTGCCTCGTGCGGCGCTTCGTCTCTGCCTCGGGCAGCTGCTCGGAAATAAAGGCGTCGTATCGGTCGACGTCTCACAATATATATATATATATATATATATATATATATATATATATATATATAGTTAGTGTGAGCATTATTGCTTCGCTTCTTATTCTCATCTGTACAAACGCATCATCACCGTTTTGGGCCCCAAGCCTGGTGGTGGGGCTCTCACTCGAGAGAATAAAAGAGAGTCTGACTGCCTAAACCTTCTCTCACAAGTGGTGGAGTGTGCTGTCCGGTTCCTTCGTCCTCTCGCTGTCGATCTCTCTCCAGCTTCACCTACGCCACATCCCTGGAGCTCCGCTCGGGTTGCCGCCTCTACCAACTGCACTCGACCATGTCCCAAGATCAGCAGGCCACTACCGGGACATCCATCTTGCCTGCTCTGGCGAGAACCCCTATTTGGACGGTAACCACCCCTCAGAAGTATCCACCGGTGTTTGCAGGACTTCGCGCTGAAGACGTTAAAGACTGGTTGGAGCAATACGAGCGCGTGAGTGACTTTAACCACTGGAACGAATGTGCAAAACTTAGGAACGTTGCCTTCTACCTCACCGGCGTCGCAAGAACATGGTTTTACAACCATGAGCTCAATTTCGTCAACTGGAGCACGTTTAAACAGCACCTACGTCAGATTTTCGCGAACTCTTCTGTCCGCTCAGATATCGCCAAGAAGAAGCTTGCTGAGCGTGTTCAGCAATCGGGCGAGTCGTACACTTCGTTCATAGAGGACGTCCTCGCCCTCTGCCGTCGAATGAACACCTCGATGGCAGAGAGTGACCGTGTACGCCACCTGCTCAAGGATATTGGGAATCTGGCATTCAATGCTCTTTTAGTGCTGAACCCCACTACCGTCGCAGACTTTATCAGTACGTGTCAGCGCCTCGATGAGCTTAACATTCTCCGCTTACACCCTGACACATCTGATTCTAAGGCGTCTAACGACAGCGAGCTACGTGCCGTGATTCGCTCCATCATCCGCGAGTAACTGCACGCCCAAGCTTCGTCTTCCCCTCCTGAGGTCCATATGACCCCTCCTGGTGGCGGCCTCGATCCGCCATATCGTGAGGGAAGAGATAGCTGCCGTGACCTGTCTGCAAGTCCCGAGCCCGCAACCCATCCTTACGCCCAATTACGCCCAGGTTACCTCTGTAGTGCCACCCTCCCAGCAGCCACTACAGCAGGCTCCTGCATCGCACGGGTCTTTGAATCCTATCACTACAAGACCACCACCTCTCCCGTCTTACAACGCATGGAGCCCACCTCGACCTGTTTGCTACTATTGCGGCATCCGTGGCCACATTGCAAGCTTTTGCAGACACCGGCAGCAAGATGAAAGGCGTGGCTATGACGGGTCTGAAAGGGATGAATTTTCTGGCTCTGTACCACAACGTCGGCGTTCTTACTACGATTATTATCCACAACGTTCCCCCTATCCGCAGGAATTCAACGCTGCCGGTTCATTACATTTCCCGCGCCGTCGCTCTCCTTCGCCTCTTCGACCAGCTACTTCGTCCAACGATCACCGCCCGGAAAACTAAATTGTGCAGCTTCAGGAGGGAAAGCTGCATGCTGTGGACAACGTGAAACTCCTCCGGCGCACCCGTCAAATGTACTTTTGGAGGGTGTTGAAGGTATACGGACTGAAGCCTTGGTTGACACGGGTGCATCGCTTTCTGTTATTAGTACTGACTTGTGTTCTCGATTGCGAAAAGTGAAGACACCATATAATGGCCCTCCCCTTCGTTGTGCTAATGCAGTTCTTGTTCAGCTCTGCGGTGTTTGCACTGCGCGTGTTTTCATTGATGGCATCCTTCACAGTTTGTGCTGCTATCTTCGTGTACCTACGCGATGATCTTGGGATGGGACTTCCTGTTCTCCGCTTCAGCTTTCATCTCTTGCCGTCAGCGAACTATTCATATTATGGACACTGAATCTTCGTCCGCTGTCGATGCTCACAGGCTACGTTTCCTCACGTCTACCGACTGTTCCATGCCCGTGGGGAATGAGCATATAATATCAATGTATATCGGGCCAAGCCACGACAACGGGGACAAACGTTTACCTTTTGTGACATTTGCTCGCAACACTGCTATCCAGCGAATGACAGGGTACTCACCCTTCTACCTCGTTTACGGCCGTTCGCCGACATTAACCATCGACGCCGCTTTCTTAACTGCCCCAACTAACACCTCGGCCAGTGTCGTGACCGTGCTCGATTCAACACAGAAGTCAGTCAGCTAGACCGCAAGCAACGTTACGACATCTCTCGTCGAGACGTCTCCTTTCGTCCTGGAGATGAAGCACTCCTTTGGACGCCCATTCGTACAGCCGGTTTGTCTGAGAAGTTTTGAATCGCGCTTCCTCGGCCCCTACATTATTAATAAACAAACATCCCCAGTGAACTACTGTGTTACTCCCGTCGAAGTTTCTTCGGACCATCGTTATCGTGGTTCGGAGATCGTTCACGTTTCGCGTCCGAAACGAGTCGCGGCCTGACTGGCCCCTTGCGCGCGCAGGGAAATTAGTGTGAGCATTATTCATACGCTTCATATTCTCATCTGTACAGACTCATCATCACCGTTTTGGGGCCTGGTGGTGGGGCTCTCGCTCGAATAAATAAAATAGAGAAATAGAGTCTGACGGCCTTAACCTTGTCTCGCAATATATATATATATATATATATATATATATATATATGCATTAAAAGAAGCGCAGGCGCACGTAGAAAAGCAAAAACATTGATGAAGGCCGGCCCCCGGCCGAAACGTCGATATTAAATGTGTTGGCTTTTCTACGTGCGCCTGCACTTCTTTTAATTTATTAAACACCGAATCCGAAGAAATACTTCCTTCATATATATATATATATATATATATATATATTGTTACGAGGCTATATAGTTAGTTTAACGAAGATATAGTTAAATAACGCTCCTGCTTGTTACTGGTCTCCTGAAAGAGCACTCAAAAGTTAGGCCAAGTGGCGGCTTCATGCTTCGCCTGCTACCCAGGTTGTCTTCACAAGTGTGTCGTGCCGGCGGATTAGGCCGCGCAATGGCGTTTTGCCCCTTCAGGCAGAATGGTGGGAGTGAGAAAAGTATAGGGAGGGTAACTGCAAAAGCGTCAGGTGGAATGCACTGGCACAAGTGGAGTGGAGGAAGGATATACAAAGACGATAAAAAGTAAAATTCAATGAACCAATGCGGAAGAACGCAAAAAAGAAAGAAAAAAGAAAACGAGAGCGAGGAAGAAGACGGGCAACCTTAACCGCTTTCAATAGTATCAATAATTCTGTCCTGAAGTTAGCACCCAGACACGCGGAAGGAAAACCTTAGCTTATACTTTGCCGACTTGAAGAATTCAAGTCTCATACTAAGCAAGCGGCCATCCTACTATCGATGTTCCGTCTATATATATTTGGAAAAACAGGAGCCCATCCGGTCTTCTTATTTTCTATAAATGCTGGGTGGGCTCTCGCTCGGTATTTTATGGTGAAATTTGACAATGAATGCAATAAACCATACAACATGGCGAGATAACATGTTTCCTATACGCACCATGTTTCGAAGCCATCGTTGCTCAAATACTTCTGCCTGCTGCACCTCAGTGTGCTTTTATGAGCATCGGGCAATTTGCTTTCGCCCGGCTCACTGGCTAATCAGTCGGTTGACTGATTGATTATTTGTATATATTTGAAAGGCGACGCCGGCCCAATGTTGGACGCCGTAGTGGAGAGCTCTGAGTTATCTTGACTGGTATTTTTTTTTTTTTTACTAAATCTCTTGTAGGAAGCGTGCCCGTTATATCAAAACACATAAGGGGGTCAAGAAGACACGGGGAGGAGGGCTAACTTCCAAACACTGTTTTTTTTTATTTTGCAGCGACATATCGCTTCAAAATTCAAAACTGGTCGCGGTAAGTTCGCCCTCTTCCTCCTGTCTACTCGCTTATGTGTATTCGTCTGACGTTCGCGTTCAGCCTGCAAAAGGCGTAATGTCAACTAGCCTGATCAGCCGTACATGACTTAGTCCGGAAAAAAAAAAAAAAACAGCAGCCCCGATGCGACACCATACCGAGCCCGTTAGCAAGTATGTGCATTTCTTTAAACAGAAAAGCTGCTGCTATTATTCGTGAGCATATAGGAAAGCTTTAAAAAAGCCCGAATGCGGTGATTTATCAGTCCGTCATGGCTATGCGTCGATTTTTATAACATCTAAAATTTGAAAAATTAAAGGTATGATCATCGGGAAATATATAGCTAGATGCGCTTCACCAAATCTAATTTACGTTTGTAATAACAAACGTAAATTAAATTTTCTTAAGCGAAGTAAAGAAACAATTTAGGCGGGACCGCGTTCAGCGTTCGCAAGCCAACCTCCTCAGAAGCCACTCCCTCCTGCTTTCTCCTTTCACGCTGGTTGTTCAGCGCGTTGCAAACTGGGAATTTTACCTAGCCGCAGAATGAATAAAAAAAAATACTGAAAAGTAGAACACGCGTGAACCCATGTGTGAGCGCACGTGATAAGTGTGGGCCAAGACCATGTGCACGGCGCAACGTTTGCCTATCATACTGCGTGATTACGTGCTTATGGCGGAATTCCCGGAATCCCCTTCGATTCTTTCTTCCTTCTTTCGTTTTTCGTAGTGGCACGAGCATCGAGTGACACTCTTGTATCTTGCACAGCACTTCCGGTTCCCTTCCTGAGACGATTGGGAACAAAATTCAGAAAAAAATAGAAAAAAGAAGTGCAGCACAAAATTCATGCGTTTCGTTATAGATATGACATAAGAGCACAAGTTTAGTTTCAAGTTACGTTCCTGAAGTGTCTGCTATAATTAGATGTAATTACCTGAGACGAAATTCAAACTAAACCAGAAAAAAATTTAAAATGGTACCATACAAAAGTCATGGGTTTCAGTATATATATATATATATATGTATATATGTACACGTAAGAGCATAAGTTTAGTTACCAGTTGAGTTACTGAAGTCTTTGTAATAATTAGAATCAAGTATAAATAATACTGATTACCGCACACTTAGCACAAATACAGGAATAAAGAACACATCACCATGTGAAAAAACCCCATGAAAACAATCCGTTAATTGGGAGAAACCATAGGGGAAATCAACTGTTCAGTTCAAATGCGATAATAAAAGGAAAAGCAACATGAAAGTGAACGAAAAATTAACTTGCCGCAAGGGGGAGTCAAACCGACATCTTCTGCATTACATGTGCGGTGCTTTACTAAATAAAGTGCACCACGGTGTCCATGCTCTCATCCACTTCCTTGGGTATTTGTATATGTGTACAAGATTTACATTAGGCGTGTTTTAACATCGCTTTAACAGCACACTTTTGTATCTTTGGAGAAAGTTTATAGTATTTGAAATAAATAAAACTAAGAAGTAGCTCGGGATAGCTCGCCGCACATCTTGACAAGACTGGATACACCTTCTCAACGTCATCGCCTCCGTTATAGACCAAAAAGATTAGAAGCACCCCATTAACGCTCATTCCTTGTGAATATCTTTTTTTTTTTGTCTGTATTGTATCTTCCCCAGTTGTGCCTGTAAAGCCTGAGGGGGCCGAACAATAAATAAATAAATAAATAAATAAATAAATAAATAAATAAATAAATAAATAAATAAATTGTGGTGCGAAAGCACACTGTCCAGTCATGTGAGTGCCTTTGTACCCGTTGTTTAGCACTGCAGGCAGTTTGGCCGGCACATAGATAGCACGGACCGAACGTCGTTCTATTCATTAATGCTACCCCTGCCCTTCTCGCCTCACTTGTACAACCGGCTCTGTTTTTTTTTTCTTTTTGTTCAAAACGCAGGTACTACGCCATCATGTCCCCTCTGAGCTTCCGGTGGACTCGCAAGCGGGGTCCCCACATCATCCTGGCCATCTGGGTGGTGGCTGCGCTGTTGTCTAGCGTGCAGTTCGTTCATGGCCGAGCCACTCCCTTCACCTGGGCCGACGGCACCTACTACGACTGCCACGAAAACTGGGACGAGAAGGCCGGAAAGGTGAGACGCCGCCGCTTCTGCACACTCTCCGTCATGTCCCGATCTCTCCCTTCGAAGCATGCCCCGGCCGTGTCCTATACACCGTATGAGTACCGGTGAACTCATCCAGAAATCAGTGCAGTGAGGTGGAATTTATGGAACCGACCCAGATGGACCTTTGAAGGAGTCCTGTGGCAGGGATATCGTGGGCTGAAAACAGCTCAGATCTTGGTTGTAACAGTGGAGAATTTGATGGCGGCTGTGAGCTGAGGAAGCGCAGGACGGCGAATTGAGTGCACGATGAGAAAAAGAAAATACAATAGTTAGAGAAATGTCAATGGAAGAAACTCCCATCACATTGTTTTCTTTTATTGTTCCCAGTCGTTTGCCAGAACCGTGTGGTGTATGAGATATTTTAAATTTTACTGAGTGACGATCCGTTGGTGACTTCTGGTATTTTGTTAAAGCAGAACGGTACATAAAATGCCCTCGTTCTTTTACCATAGTTCGTGAACGCTTTAGCCGGAACGAATGTCTCAATCTTACGCAAATCCAGAGTTTTTACGGTTTTTGTTTTGTTTTGTTTTGAATGTTTCATCAAAATAAGGCTTCGTAAGTACTACCAAAAGTTCTTTAATATCAAATATTCCATGTTCTGCCATCAGCTCACTGTGGCCAACAGCGCTGCTGTTTGTTCCGTATGTTATGTATTCGTAAATTTCGGTATTATTCTATTTAACACTTTAGCCTATATGGCGAGGCCAGTCCGTAGATCGTAATGCCATATCTTAATGCAGTTTCACCCAGAGCCTTATAGGTGAGTTTTCTTAACGAAGATCACATACTGATCTGATTTTGTACTTAACTGCGCATACTGTTCGGAGTCTTTTATCTACATATTGTATGTGATGTACAAATGAGCAGGATTCATCGAAAATTATGCCAATGTACTTTGTTTTGGTAGAATACTGCATGCATACTTTGGCAGGAGCATTGATTGCAGCGCTCACTGTGTAAGTATAGTTGGTCGGTCAGTTCCACTTTTTTGTATGGGCTGTGGAACCAGATTAACTGGGTTTTTTCTTTGTTCACAAATATATAGTTGTATATCCGCAAATTGGTATAACTTTAAGTGCAACAATAGATGGGCCAAATCATTGACATTCAAATTAAAAAGCAGTGGGCCTAGCACGCATCCTTGTGGGACTCCATGCTTTATGTGAATTAAGTTGCTGTCGATATTTTGAATTCGAACAACCTGACGTCGATTTTTGAAGTAGTTAGTTAAAACCTGAATGAATGGTCCGCGTAATCCCCTGTGAGTAAATTTTCCGAGGAGTACTTCGTGATCCAATGTATCGAAGCATTTTTAAGATATTAGAAAAGCCCAATTACTATCTTAATTTTATTAATTTCACTGTTCACTATGTCTGCAAAGTCTTCTCGTAGTGTGATTTTGCTTCTCTTGCAACGAAGACCATATTGTGAGCTACACAACAGATCAAATTTTTCGCAAAATGAAACCATTTTTTCTGAATAAGCTTTTCCAGAACACACGACAATGCTGGCAAGATTGCTATAGGTCTATAGTTATCGCACTGTTGCCTTCTCCCGTTCTTGTAAATTGGTCTAATCAAGGATACTTTCATTGCGTTTGGAATTAGACCCGTCCTAAATACTTCTGAATAAATATATAGCACTACACTCTTTAAACAAGTAAAGTTAAACAGTATCTCACGAAATCTAATTCCATCATATCCTGCAATTCTAGTAATGTTAAAGGATCTTATTACATCCCAAAAATTGAGATCAGTTACCTCACTCAAGTATGCAGAGCTGACGTTTAGCTTAATTGCTATGTTTTATGCTACCCTAGGGGAATATTCTGGATGTTTGATAAGAGTATTCGCAAACCAGTTATTAAATTCATTTGCTACTTCATCCATTTCTCGTTTTCGAAAATTATTGTTTGCGACTTCGTCTATGCTGCGCTTTGTTTGTCTGTCCATTAGCGAATTTACTACGTTCCATGACTTTAGATATATAGATGTATAGATAGATAGAAACAAGAAGAATATAATAATTGAAACCTAGTATAGGAAATTGCGAAAATATATACTAAATGAAATTAACAAGCATATTGATATTAGCGGAGCGGAGGAAGCCACCTATATGGTATGCACAGAATATAACTCGTGGAACATTTGTCACATAATGATACCAAGCCTACGAAAACAGTGTGAGAAGCCATCCAAATAGGTTAACATGGCTTGATGAGTTAGGAAACTCGCGCGTAAACTTGAGGGGGGGGGGGTTAGTTTCTCACGCGACATGTGTATTCTTAGAACTGTCGAATGCCGCTCGTTGATGGGACGTGAGTGTAATAAGACTTTGAATGATGGCAACTGCTCAACGTATGCGTAACAGCGGCGTATATAGGGCGGTAATGTACGCGTTACTGTAGTTTATAAAGAGACATCTGTCGTAGTTATAGCATTCACTGGAGTCAAGCCAAGCCAACCAAGCGAAAATAAGCCACGCGTTTCCTCTCTGTAGTACCTATATAGGCTACGACACGCCTCCTTCCAAGAGCCTCCGAAAAACACGCACCAGTGCACCTGACGTGGTGCCGCCATTGCAAAATTCCACACGAATGTATGCAGTCGGGCTCATGACAGAGTTTGTAACTCTTCTTTACATCAAGCAGTGTTAAAAAAAACGCAGTTTCACAGCGATGGTAGAGGCAAACTTTACAAATGCCTTTTGGGGTGTATTAATGTGCGCGATCTCAGCACACGGGCGTTTCACAGGGAATGCAAGATGCAACCACCGCGTTGTCGTGCCCGTGCGCCGTTGAAATGCCCCGCGATCACTAACATGTTCTCATGGCTGATAATAAATAAATAAATAAATAAATAAATAAATAAATAAATAAATAAATAAATAAATAAATAAATAAATAAATAAATAAATAACCTACCAATAAATGAAGGCAGGAAGGCACGTCCGCTAGTCTCGCAACTTCGGCGTATGATTGATCAAACTGGCGCTCAAACTGCGTCGTCAGTACATCGCGCCTCTATTATAGTGCAAGGTATACAAGTCATGCCTTTCAAAGCAGTCGTTCCAGTTCGCGCTGCTATATGTGTCGGATACAAATGCAGCAGCGCCACGGGGAGGGGGGTGGAGGCATGCAAGCGAAGCAGGAGGCATGAAGTGAAGCGCAAGAAGAAAGACGCCGAAGACGTGAGAGACGGCGATACTCCAGAGTTGCAGGAAATGGGGTGGCCGTTTATATTTGCGCAGCTTTTGGTAAGAGTGATCTGAGCAAAATTTACGGTGCAAAACATTCTGATGGTGCCGCTAGCATGGCGCTATTTATATGCGAAACTATGAAGATGCAATCTGGAGTTATCTCGCCACGCCAGGGCAAGTGCTGACTACAACTGATCATGACGGCAAACGCTGCGAATCTTGTGGGTTGGGTACGTCGACGGTATTTATGCTATTTGTACTGGCATCGATTCAACAACTGATTCAGAAACACATGCTCAGTCCCGTAGGGACTATATACGGCACGCGTCGATGAAGAAAAAAGGAGTTCAACGTCGTTAATCACGCTGAACAAATATGCTTGCCCTCAATTCAATTCGTTCTCAAGGCGCAGTTAGTTCAGTGAGCGCTCTCATACATAATTACTCATCCACATTGGGGGACTGTTTCTTCAACTGCGAGTTTTTTTTTTTTTTCGAGGAACCCTTATGGGTTTCCTTTGTAGCAATTACAAAGATTGGGTGGATGTCTCATTTCCCATTAATATATTATTACATACACGCACACACGTGCCCAACGACAAAGGCCGTCAGACTTCAAGGAACGCCTCGGGTATTGCGTTACTCGCCGTGGTAAATTACGAAAGAATATCCGTTTACCGCCCTATAATGTCATGACTTTATACGCAGTGTCGGGTGGTAACGCCGATGAGAAATTCCGACCAATAGGACACTCCTTCCGTGAGTCCGCCTGGAAAATTACTTTAATAACTCCCAAGGCACATATTCGAATGACCCGTAGAATGACTGTGCCTATGATTTGGAGGAGACGAATATTTTTAATGGAAAGACATTTTTTATTTCGATTATTTACGGCACGTCGACTCTGGTTGCTTTCCCAATGTCAAATCATCCTGAAAACATAGTACTCGTTTCTGCTTTCTTGCGAGATGATTAAGCTGGAATGCAGGTCACTGTTTTCCATGCTGCCTGCAGCTTAGAAATTCCTCGTCCTTTAACTCCCCCTTAAGGAGCAAATAAAATGAATTTATGGTGCCTTCGTTCTGCATCGAACAGTGCAATTTACCGACAAATACTTAAGTACATCGTTATGACGGCGCTCACATTTTGCTTCATTTCATTCTTATCGAGTCCGGTAATGTAAGGAAACTTATCGCGTGTCTCAGGCCATCAGCGACGTGCATGTGCTGTGCTTTCAGCGGTGCATGCTTTCAGATACCGACTTCTGCCATACTTCCAAGAACGCAGGTAGTTTGCAGTCATTTGGCTGTCTCAACAACCGTCTTTCTAAAATGAATCATCCATTTGCGTTCGGTCTCTGACTTTAACACAAAATTATTATCTCTGCAAGTTCCAATAAGTATAACCTTTATCCAGCACGAACGGTAGCCATCTTATAAAATGGGAGACCTGACGACGCCACCTGCCGCTCTTTCAGTAAACATGGCAAAAGATTGCCGCTGGTGTATGGGGGGCTGTGTGCTGCTCTGCAATTAAGGACCATTTTTTCACGAAGCAACGCTCTGCTTTTATACGCACCTTTTACTCATGCTGCGCTTCGATCGCCCCATTTTGTTTGAATTGAAGTCTGGAGTTTTAGATGTCAAAATCACGATTTCCTTATGAGGGACGCCACAAGGGGGGGGGGGGGGGGGTCATACGCAGTAAGTTTGACCAGTAGGGGATCGTTGACGTGCCTATAATGCAGGGGTCACGGATGCCTTGGCGTTCCGCCCCTATCGAAATGCGGCCGCCGCGGCCGGGATTTGCTCCCGCGACCTTGGGCTTAGCAGCGCGACACCCTATCCGCTAAACCACCGCGGAGGGTCATTATATTTGCCGCTCTAGCCCCTTATTGATCAAATAATCGCAAAACACTTTTCTAGCAGTAGCTGAATTTCAACATTCCTTTCTATTTACTATACTACTAATAATCTTTCACGCGAGGGGCAAAGAAGCATCATTGTGACACAAGAAAAGCGCAAAAAAAAAGTAATGCAATAAAGAAAATTTTAGCACCGACGCACGTATTATAATACCGGTTGCTATTTCTTTAGACAGAAGACATATTTAAAAATTGCCTGAGGTAGATAGCACGATTTCAATTTCTAGATGAAGCAGCCTTCGTTTAACTGTATGCTTAACTGAATAACTAACACAATTACGCTAAATAAGTTTCTAATTATTTCATTTACATTTTACATATTTATATCTACGAATCATAGCTCGTTAGCATGCAAGGCATATCGACTTAAAAAGAACTCTGAGTATGGTACCGGTTTTGAGATAGGCACCGGGTTTCGAGAAGTCCGCGAATACACGCAAAATTACCACGCGAATGGCCGCTCGAGGCACTTCGCGTGTATTTGCGGGCCTCTTTCACGCTCGGAAAAACACTTTTATGTAGCACGTATTTTGCTACAGAAAGCTGTATCGGGAGTTTCTCATGTCGCTCTACAATTTTCTCATTGACACTTATCATATAATTATATTTGTGACGTTGATTATTTTTTATTATTTAGTTATGACTAATTATTTAATTATGCGGAATGCAAAAAAAATTGTCGACGGCAAACAACATTACCTTGGTTCTGTCCAGCTACGTGGCGTTTGCATTTTTTAAAACTTTGGCCCAAGTTAACAGGAACACCTTGTATGTACTACATGTGCGCGCGCGTGCGCATGTGTGTGCGTCTGCGTGGGTGCGTGTGTCTGTGTCTGGCCTGTGTACGTGTGTGTGTATGTCTGTGTGTTCACGCACGTGTGGGTTTGTCTATATATATATATATATATATATATATATATATATATATGTGTGTGTGTGTGTGTGTGTGTGTGTGTGTGTGTGTGTGTGTGTGTGTGTGTGTGTGCGCGCGCCCATATGTGTGTGTGGGTGGGTGCGTTTGTGTGACTGTGTGTGTCTGAGCGTGCGTGCTGTCTTTGTGTGTGCACCTGTGTGTGCGTGTGTGTTTGTCTGGGTCTGTGCGTGCGCGTCCATGTGTGTGCGTGTCTGTCTTTCCGTGAGTGCAAGCCCGTGTGTTTGTGCGCCTGCGTGTGTCTGTGCCTCTCTCTCTCTCTCTCTCTCTATGTGTGTGTGTGTGTGTGTCTGTGTGTCTGTGTGTTCACTTGCGCGCGCGCCGGTGTGTGGTTGTGTGGGTGTGGGTGCGTGTCTGTGTCTGTGTGTCTATGTGTGCGAGCGCGTGTGTTTATGTGTGCTTATGTTTGTATTTGTGTGTGTGTGTGTGTGTGTTTATGTGTGCTTATGTTTGTATTTGTGTGTGTGTGTGTGTGTGTGTGTGTGTGCGTGTGTGCGTGTGTGCGTGCGTGCGTGTGTGCGTGCGTGCTGCGCGCGCGCGAAGTTGACTGAAAGTAAAGCGCTTTAGGCAACTAGCTGCATCGGTGTTTGAGTACGTTCAAGTTTATTGAAACGCAACAAATTGATTTAGACATTACGGCCGGGGACCCCCATTCTGTGCTTTTTTTGGAATGATATAGTAGATGTTTTGGCATGCAGATATGGCGCAGACTGCTCCTTGTCTCATGAGCAGAGGGTATAGTTAGATACAGGGTGTTTCACTTAACTCGGCCCCACGACGCAACCAAGAGTGGCGCCGGTCAGATGAAGATGATCTCGCCAGCCATTTTGTTTATGCATCATTGTCTATCTTGTAAATATTGTAAATACACCTGTATATGTGACTTCCGCAACGTACCAAATTGGTGAGATGGGCTGGGTACCCACTAGAAACAAAAATGGAGCTCCGCAGTGGGCGTCACCTCGGACAGGACAACATGATGGACGAAACAGGACCCGAAATGGGGCGGTCCGCACAACGCCTACAACCCCGACGGTTGTCCTGGCTCAGCTGCGGAATCCTGTAACGTTCGGCTGCACCAACCACCTCGACGTGGAAGACTGGATCGCCACGTACGAGTAAGTGCCCACAGCAAATGGGATCCCACAATTATGTTGGCCAACTTGGTCTTCTAACTACAAGGCAAGGCGAATGAATGTGTGGTATGACAACCACGAGGAAGAGCTTAACGACTGGGAAACGTACAAACAGAAGCTGAGGGAATTCTTCGGCCGTCCCGCTGGTCGGAAGAGCACCGCTGAGAAAGAACTAGCGACACGTGTCAAAACGTCCACAGAATCATACGTCTCATACATCTAGGACGTGCTGGCTCTGTGCCGTAAGGCCGACAGCGATATGTCTGAGTCAGACAAGGTTGGGCATGTACTGAAGGGGATCGCTAACGATGCTTTCAACCTGCTCATATGCAAAAATTGTGAAACACTACAGGACATCATAAAAGAGTGTCAACGCTTTGAGCAGACCAAGAGCCTCCGCACTGCAACGCCATTCGCGCGTCTGCTGAACACAGCTGTGACATCCTCCTGTGACGACGGGCTAGGAATTCCGCGACCACCGTCATCAGATGACCTGACGGGGATAGTGCGGCGAGAGCTTGAACCTATGGCTCCTGCAGCCCTTTTTTCACGACCCAGTGAGCTCAACAACTTGCCTATAGCACCATTTGTGCAGGCAATAGTCCGCGAAGAACTCGTGAATCTTGGAGTTCATTCTGTATGCGCCGCTGCGCTTCACAACTCTCTCGTGCTCCTTGTCCATTGAATGGTCAGTGGTATCCTGCACGCTACCGAAATCCAGCCGAGTGGCGAACCCCACACGATCGGCCAATCTGTTTTGCCTACCTGCGTATCGGTGGCGCTGCTGGCCATTGTAATAACCGTACTGTCTCCTCCCCTCTGCGACCGCCATTCACCACTTATTATCGCCCCGAACAGAGCCAGCGTCGTTACCAGCCCCTGTTTGAACCGCAACAGCCAAACAATCACACTCGTGCCCCTTGGAACAGTCCCTCGTCGTCATTCCGACGTCACCAGTCACGCCGACGCTTGAACAAAGTTCTCACACCCGCTGCATCACTCACCCTCCGCGTCGCCGACGGCGGAACGCCTACCGTGATTGGTATGTGCGCTGATCGCATTTACATCGTGGCGCATGAAACGACTGTTTTGTTGGCCGTTCTGGAACAATGCCTTTACGACGTCATACTTGGCCTATATTTTTTATCGTCCCATTCAGTCCTATTTTGCCGGCGCGTCTAGTGTCATTCAGCTTGCTCTGCCGCATGGCTGCTCTAGTCCACTAGTCACACAACCATGGTTATATTCTCCCGAAGGCATCCGCCTGTCGCCTCAAGCCACTACGTACGTCACTCTAATGTTCCCATCTGTTCCTGACGGCGTCTAAGTGCTATGTGCCACCACTGATATACTGCTTGAAAGGAATTTGGCAATTCCCCATAACACGCTCACTGTTACAGGCAATCAGACTTCGCTCCCTCTCCTTTATTTTACTTGCTCGGCTCAAATTGTTCCCAGAGGCATGTCCTTGGACGACATCTCGTCTGTGAACGATTGCGAGATATCGGCTCTTGACGCCCAAATTCCGTCGTCCTCTACAGGAACCTCCGATTCACCGACTCTCACAGACGAATTTTGCAAGATGATCGCAGCTCACCTTCTTCCTGCACAAGCTGCTGACCTCTACCGTCTCTTGGAAACTGCGACATTTTTGACCTTGACGGCCGCCGTTTAGCCCAGACATCGGTGGTCACCCATCGTATTTACATCGGAGACGCCAATCCGATACGCCGACGGCCGTACCGTGTTTCAAATGCTGAACGACAAGTGATCCAATGAGAAGTCGATAAGATGTTGACTAAAGGCGTTATCGAGCCATCTTGCAGTCCATGGGCGTCCCCTGTTGTTCTTATCAAGAAGTACGGCAGTTGACGCTTTTGTGTCGATTACAGAGACCTCAACAAAATCACGCGCCAGGATGTCAATCCCTTGCCGCGTATTGATGACGCTTTGGATTGCTTGCACGGAGTCAAGTACTTTTCATCTATAGACCTTCGATTAGGCTATTGGAAAATCACGGTAGATGACATGGACCGTGAGAAAACTGCCTTCGTAACATCCGACGGCCTCTACCAATTCAATGTTATGCCGTTCGGCCTTTGTAATGACCGGCAATCTTCGAAAGAATGATTGGCTCCTTACTTCGCAGCTATAAATGGTCCACATGTATGTGCTATGTAGACGATGTGATGGCCTTTTCACCAACTTTCGCGAGTCATCTCACGTGTCTCTCGGTCATTCTAGCTGTTTTCCGACGCACCGGCCTGCAGTTGAGCTCATATACAAGCGCTACTTTGGACGTCATCAAATTACTGTTCTTGGCCAACTCGTTAGTGCCGCTGGAGTTCAAGCCGAGCCTGACAGGATTCGTGCTGTCCAGAACTTTCATGTTCTGTCTTTCACCACAGATGTAAAAAGATTGGTAGTGCTGTGTTCGTATTTCCCTCATTTCGCCAAGAATTTCGCTGAAACCGCCCACCGACCCATCGACATAAAAAGGACGTTACCTTCAGATGGGGCCTTGGCCAAACCAAAGCCTTCTCCACCCTCGTACGCTTGCTAAATACTCCAACAGTGCTGGCTCTATATGATCCATCTGCCGCCACGGAACTGACCACAAGTCACCATAAAATTAGGGCTGTACTCATTCAATGGTAGCGTAACGCAGAGCGCGTAATTGCATACGCCAGCCGCCTCTAGTCACCTGCTGAGAGGAATTTTTCAATTACTCAACGGCAGTGCATGGCGTTAGTTTCCGCAGTAGCCAAATTCCGCCCCTACTGGTACGGCCGCACATTCTCCGTGGTTACCGATCACCCCGACTTGTGCTGGCTATCGTCACTGAAAGATCCGACTGGTCGATTGGGTAGATGGGCGCTACGGCTCCAAGAGTATTCATTTGCTGTTTCATGCAAGTCAGGCTGCTTGCACAAGGACACCGACTGCCTCTCCCGTTATCCTGTCGACCACCCTGAAAATGATGCGCATGACAGTGACGCTTGAGTCCTAGCCCTCTATGATCTGCGTGACATTCGCATTGAACAACGGCGTGATGACTGCTTATGTGTTCTCATAGATCGTGTCAATTGTGGACATTCGGATCCCACGTTGGGCATGTTTCTGCTCCGCGACGATGTTCTCTGCCGCCGCAGCTTACGCCCTGAAGGACCAGAATTTTTACTCGTTGTACCATGCCATCTCCGGACCTCAGTTCCTGAGCAGTTGCATGACGCCTCTACTGCAGGCCACCTCGGCGTTTCGCGTACCTACGACCACGTACGGCGCCGCTTCTACTGGCCAGGCCTATACCGCTCGGTGCACCGCTACGTTGGAGCCTGTGCGCTCTGTCAGCGCCGCAAAAAACCAGCTGTGCTGCCCGCTGGACGCCTTCACCCCATCGATGTGCCCTCAGAACCATTCTTTCGCGTCGGTCTTGACCTTCTCGGACCATTTCCGACGTCGAAATCTGGCAATAAGTGGTTCGCATGATTGCGTACGCAACCTGGTACGCGATCACGCGAACTTTACGCACAAGCTGTGCAACTGAGGTGGCGGATATCCTTTTACATGACGTCATCCTTAATCACGGCGCACCCAGGCAGCTCCTCATTGATCGCGGCCGCACCTTCTTGTCCCGCGTTGTTGAAGACCTGCTTAGCTCCTGTTCTGCCGAACACAAGCTTTCCACCACCTACCACCCGCATACAAGCGGATTCACGGAGTGGCTCTATCCCACGTTGACAGAAATGCTGTCTCTGTACGTTTCTGACGACCACACTGATTGGGACAGCACGTTACCCTTCGTGACCTTCGCCTATAATTCGTCCCGTCACGAGACCGCTGGCATATGTCACCCTTTTACCTTCTGTTCGGCCGCCACCCTACTTTTCCCTTTGACACACTGCTTCCTTCCTCGACGAACACTCCCACTGAATATGATCAAGACGTCTTCGCCCGGACTCACGCAGCACGTCATATTGCCGGCTCCTGGCTCACTGAGTCTCAGGCCGCACAGAAGATGCGGTGCGACCGCCGACATCGGGACGTTCGATATTCCGCCTGACTCCGTTGTCCTCCTATGGACACCATGTCACCACGTCGGCTTGTCTGAAAAGCTGCTGCCACGCTACACGATACTGCGTCAGCTTGGCTATGTGAAATACTAGATCGCTCCGCTGGACTCGCGTCTCCCCAATGACGCTGTGCATGTGTCCCGGCTGAAACCTTACTTTGCCGCGAGTTCACCTCCCCTTAGTTAGCACCGACACGGCGCCTTTGCAGGTGGGGGTTATGTTACGCCAAAAGTGGCGCCAGTCAGAAGAAGTCGACTTGGCGTGTAGAGGTAGAATTGATCTCGCCAGCCATCTTGTGTATGTATCATTGTCTCTCTTGTAAATATTTTAAATGCACCTGTATATGTCACTTCCGCAATGTAACAATATGCAAATGCTACGTATCTGGACAGAACCAAGGAAATGTTGTTTGCCGTCACTTGGAGATACTTCGATTATTTTTTGCACTCCGCCTAATGGCATAATCAGTCCTAATTAATTATTCAACTTCTGAATTATTGTAATTAGATGATAAGTGTCCATGAGAAAATTGTAGAGCAACCTGAGCAACTCCCGATGCAGCTTTTTGTTAGTTAATACCTGCTACATAAAAGTGTTTTTCCAAGCGCGAAAGAAGCAAGCGAAAACACGCTTAATTGCCGCGTGACTGGCTGCTCGAGCCACTTTGCGTGTATTCGCTCGCATCTTTCGCGCTCGGAAAAACACGTTTATGTAGCAGGTATTAATTAACAAAAAGCTGCATCGGGAGTTGCTCAGGTTGCTCTACAATTTCCTTATTGAAACTTTTCATCTAATTATAATAATTGACAATTTGAATAATTATTTAGACTAATTATGTAATTAGGCGGAATGCAAAAAACAACCTGAGAATCTCCAAGAGATGGAAAACAACTTCACCTTGCTTCTGTCCAGCTACGTAGCATTTGCATATGTTTAATCTTTGGCCCAAGTTAAGTCAAACACTCTGTATATATAGTTCCCTACCACCTATGCAAGTAGTGTATACAAAAATAACAAGTACAAGAAAAGCTAACGCGCACACAGTGGCATTGTAATATGCCTCTGCAATGTCGTTGGTTTTCGATAGTTTAAGGATTTCTGGTAAACAGACGTGCGGTCAGTGTTGCTCGGCTTCAATTGCGTTATTCGAAGATGTGCCGTAAACATAACATTAAAATGTTTTATTGAATCGTTCTGATTAACCACCTGAACAATGCCAACTGCCATGCAAGTTATTCGACAACCAGAAATGGGCTAATTCACATATATGTATATGTAGTAATGTAGGAATCACACTGGCCGCGGTGATACAATATATTAACTTGCGAGAAAAAAGCAAGACGGAAGTTGTTTTCACATATTTCTAACGTTTCAAAGAGTGGATCATCCTTTCTCAAAGACCGGTGCCCGCGCAGAAACGTTAGAACTATATATTGAGACTTTTACAAATAAATTGTAAATACATTAACACGACAAATACAGTCAGACATCTCTCCTCTCTCTCTTGACACACACACACACGCAAACACACATGCACACACACACACACACGTACACACGCACACACGCGCGTACACACACACGCACGCACGCACACACACACACGCACCACGCACGCGCACACACACACACACACACACACACACACACACACACACACACACACACACACAACACACACACACACGTACACGCACGCACGCACATCAACAGATTATACAGGTGGCACTCATTGCAAAAAAACTACTTCTCTACTAACGTTTCTAGGCCGTCGTCAGTCTTAGGCAATACCCGGACCTATACAATCTTTACTTCAAGCATATACATACATATACTATTTGGACACCAAGCCTTAGAATGATTTAAAAAGCACGGTCTGTCAGAAAACTGTATACAAACAATGGAGTTGAATTTCTTCGAGACAATTCGCGTAGCTTGTTATCTCATTGGAGTTGCATGAATGAACCGCCGGGTTGCTCAGTCAGCCAAGGCGTCGCGCTACTGAGCACGAGGTCGCGGGATCGAATCCCGGCCGAGGCGGCCGCATTTCGATGGAGGTGAAATGCAAAAGCGCCCGTGTTCTTGCGGTGTATTGCACGTTAAAGAACCCCAGGTAGTCAAAATTAATCCTGAGCCCTCTACTACGGCGTATCCCATAATCAGAACCGGTTTTGGCACGTAAAACCTCAGGAAGAAGAGTTGCATGAATGTAGGGGCGGTTATGGGCAGTTTATTTCAGCTTTTTTTTTTTAATTTGGCATTTGGTCTTTAAACTCATTTTAGAGCTAATGAGAATTTTGGAATGCAACTTAGACGACAATCTTCTTTAATAGCAAACGTATTAATATGACTAGGAGCGTTGAGCACCCCGAGAAGATAGCGCTAAGCTCGCAAGAATAGGGTCATCATACTGACGATCGATGAAGACTTTGAATCAGCTTTAAGGAATTCCCAGAAAAAATGTATACACTGAAAGAAACCTCAGTTCCTCACGAAACTCATTATAACGCTTAACATTAATTCCTAAGGCATCAGAATATGCAGATGGTTATTTTACACTTCCTCTTGTCTCACGAAATTGCGGAATACATCACACAACACAATCAAATATTAGATCGTCGGGCTTTTTTCATCATATGGATAAAGCAGAGGCTGGTCATTACTTATGCGGGCGTTTCTCGTTAACTTCGCTTCGACCTTAATATGCCAATTTTATAGACGGGATAATTTACGCATGAGAAATATATGATTACGTTAATTATAGAGGCTTATAAATGGGTGCTTTTAGCACAGAACTAAAACTAATAGATGGATATGGAATAATAATTCAAGTTTGGCAAAGAAAAAATAAAGCATTCATTTCGCAATGCACTGTCACGGGAATGAAAACAGATATCACAATGTTGTGATCTTCAATTGGGACGTCCAAAGAGGAGCAAATTTATATACTGGCTTTGCATAATATATAATAATTTATAGGCTATTAACTTCCATGTATTGCAGTAAGAAAGTCTTACGTGAAGAATACAAAGATTTGACGTAGGCTCCTAAGATATAAAAGTCGTCTTTAGAACCTTTAAAGAATGAATCTTACAGGTCTGCAATAGACTAAGAAACTTCTGTGAGGTTTTATGTTGTTCTAATATTGAGGTATCAAACTTAAGGAATTTTCCAATTGTCCGCTCTTTTTGGCAAACACTTTCGTGGCCACAAATCCAAATTATCCGTTCTATTTGAGGTAAAGCTTCCTTAAGTTTAGCTATCTTAATTCAAATCGAGTCTTATTTCATTACGTACTTCTGCGCTTTTCACTTCTAGGCTTTTCATGTGTTCGAACGCGTTAATTGGTGTTTGCACAAAGATTCGGGCTGCTGTTAAATTACCAAACACATTTAAGGCCTCAAATCCGAATGCTCTGTTCTATTCCAGGTAAAACTTTCTTAGGTTCAGCTATTTTAATTCAAATCGAGTTTTAGTTGATTGCGTACTTCTGCGCTATTCATTTCTACGCTTTCCATCTGTTCGAACGCGTTAATTGGTGTTTGCACAGAGATTTGGGCTGCTCTTAAATGAAGACCAAGCTAAAACAACAAATGAGCATAAACTGATGGAGTATTACTTATTCTTTTAAAATTCTCCAAGGTGAAATTTCTTTCTGAATGTCGCACCCTAATCGCGGTGACCACGACGACGGTGGCCCGTTGCGGATGGCGTGGTGATAATGAGCATTTAGCGGCCGCTTTTGTGCGGAAAAAGTTCCCAGGCGGGGCAGGTTTACTTTCTACTTCCTTTGAATGGAGTGTAGTCATCCGTTATTGGTGAACAATTATCTGGCACCGAGCAGACGCTTCCGCAATTATCGACATCATAGGACACTGATACGAGAATGTAAGTGAACCGTGGTCCCCCGTATTTTGTTTTTACTTCCTTTGATGGCTTGCCAAGCATATGATCGGGGTAAGACCTGATGTGCCTTTACCTTTATAATTCTGTGTCTTGTACATTCAAGATATCGTGGCTAACCACCGCGTTAGTCCATTTGCTATAATGTTGCGCTGCTGAGCTAGAGGTAGCGAAAACGATCGAAATGAAAACGATCATGTGCTGAAATTTATGTGCACGCTAACGAACCACAGGTGGTAAAAATTAATCCGGAGGCCCCCACTACGGCGTGATTTCAGCACGTGAAACCCCATCACTTATTTTATTCGAAGTCATCGAGACTGAGGGGAAAACGAGCGCCTCTCTTGCTGTTATCGTCGCAGGTGTACACGGCTGTGATATTCACGGTGACCTTCCTGACCCCCATGCTGGTGCTCACATTCACCTACTCGTCTATCGGCTGGAAGATGTGGCGCCACACGTCACCTGGTAACGCCGACATCCAGCGCGACCAGCAGCAACTCACGGCTAAGATGAAGGCGAGTACAACACCGATTTCTTTCCTTGCAGCGTCTACCGCTAGAGCAGTGGTCTCTGCCCTTTCTACACCGATGCTTGATGTCCACTAGAAGTGGGGTCTCTACGCCTGCCTTATAGGCAGCCACGGTATCAAATTCTAGACTCGGAGGCTGTTTTTTCTTTTGTTTACCATGACGAAGTTTAGCCTTGCAAGAAAAGACGCCGGGTGCATTGCGAGAAGTACTTTTTTTTTCGACTGAGTGGTGCTAATCCATAGTGGAAAAAAATTCTCGCAATTTCGCTTCATACTTCGCGGAAGCATACTTCCAGGGCTGCGTACGGTCACATGATTAGGGAAAATGACGAGGCAGGTAGAGTGGTGCCGAAAGCTACACTTCGTGCATAACATGGTTGCCAGCACAAAACACTTTCAGTGGCTTCCATTTAGGAGTAACAGTAAAAATTTCCTTTATTTTCTTTCTTGCATCTAGGAGGCTAATTTTGGAACCATGTAGCGAAGCAAGAAGTACGGTACATTCAGACCCATAGGTTAGTCGTGTGTGAAGACGTTATTACTACTACTACACGTTTCGTACTTGAATTTGCCATGGATGATTCCGTGGTTCCAAAATACGATTATCGTGGTGAAGAGAGAGAGGGAAGGTAAAAGGAAAGGTGTACGATTATCAAGAAATCGATCCGATTAGCTACTCTGCGCGGAGGGAGGGGGACAATGTGAGAGAAAGGAAAGAGAAGACAGAAGTACGAAAAACGTAAGTTGTGCACACAATCAATCGTTTCCGTGGATGCAAAGAGCGCTCGCGCGAAGACCCTCGCGTGAAGCACTTGGTGGCCTCACGTACAAAGCAATGCCGGGTGGGTCACGTGCACAAAATTGTAGGTAACAGACCACAAGTGGGTTAATTGGAGTGACACGTTATTTTCTAAGGTTTCCTTACAATCACATCTGCAAAGCTTATTGTTTTTCATCGGAGGCCGTGGACGAAAAAACAATGTCTGTCTGTGCAGCCCGGTTCTCAACAACACAAGGGACTTTGTTTTTCTCCACAGCGGTGTCGTAGCGAGTTCTCATAAAAAGGCTTATTAAGAAGCGACACGCATCACTATGACTGCCTATAGGCCTACCACATGCCCGCAGGCGACTGCAGAAATGGAAGCATTTCGCTATCAGCGTTTTGCGCAGGCTTCATAACATGCCTGTTGTTGAGTTCTATATGAGTAGAGGGACGAAAGCGAGACAAACAGAGATTGCGACGTCATCTACGACTAAGTGTTACACAACTGTACGCACCTATGTCTAGGTAACGTTGTCTATGTTAGAACGACGATGACATTTGTACTCCGGCGAAGACACGTTAAAACCTGCGCGATGTGGGCCGGTCATGAAGGTAGTAGAATGTGACATAGGTTCCACGTAGCGTTATAGTTGCTACGAGGAAAGGACTGGTGAATGTGAGCCGATTCCGGAGACAGTGCAGTCTAACACAGCATCACGAAGCACTACCTCTTACGAGTGAAGAATGCGAGAAAATGGCATGTGATGCACCCGCCAAACGTTTAATATGCAATCCACTTCCAATTTTACAAAGTGGAGTAGCAATTGAGTTTCAGGGTTCAACTCTAAAAGTCAAACAGCTAGTTGGCTTTGGCAGAAGAATATTACGCGGGGGATGGTGGCTTAATGCTTAGAACATCCGGCTGCTGTGCTGGGAGGACCAGGTTCGATCCCACAATCGGTCATGCATTTCCTTTAAATGCGAAGCATTCTTTGGGTTCCCCCTGGTACATTGCGGTAAGATAGGTAGTTTCCGGTCTCGGCCTTGTTCCGGGCTTCTTCAATAGCGAAGAATTCGTGTCCGAATGGTGAATCTCTAACCTCCACCTAGCATGATGCTCTAAACATGGAACCAACGATCATACGAATAATCTTCTTGTGCCAACGCGACATAGTTCTTTCAGAGGTCGGACGCGTGCGGCACGTCGCATAGCACGAGCGAGAGTGTGCGCGCAGGCGCCACTTTCGATTCAGCCACAGACTTGTGATTGAAACGCACGAGTGATTGTGAATCCTACCCCTGTCTTTCGCGTGTTTCGCGTTACGTATCAACAAAAATGTGAGCGCGTTATAACATATGTTCTTTCATTGTTTCCATGGGGCCGCTCGCGCTTTCAGATGTTGTGTTAGATTGCACCGTCTTCGGCAGCAGCTCGAGTCGCAACGAAGCAGGTCGTAATGGTTTCTCCGCCAGAGGACAAAAAAATCAGTCACCATGCCATTACCGCCTTCTTGCGGCAGTCGTGATGCACACGGTACAGTGCTTAATTGTGATATAGTATGAAAGTGAGAGCTTTTGTGGCGCATTGTGACTGCATTTGGTCCCCTAGCGATCTCCCAATGCTCTCCGGTGGCGCAAAAAGCGCCGGCCACCATGCGGTCCGAGTATCGCATTTCATTCGTTGAGCACTCCAAATAAGAATGTTGGTCCATTTGATAACGCCTTGAAAAACCCTAAACGGTGCTACATGGTTAGCTGCCAGCAAAATGCTTCGCATAACATCGATTCTTACTTGTGTGTGGAACCTGCATAACTTCCATTGAAGTGGTTCGAAACGAGGCGATACAGGCCACTATACGTATCTATTTACCACAAAGTGCCTGGTATGAGGCAAATAATGCTTCACATTAAAAAAAGAACCAGAGAAATAAAAAGAGAAATAATCGAGTGTAAACTGTCATGGTGGCTTAGTGGCTCTGGCGTTGCGCTGCTAAGCCCGGCGGCGCGGAATGAAATCACGGCCGCATTTAGATGGGGTCGAAATGCAAGAAACTTCCGTGTACCGTGCATTAGGTGCACCTTAAAGAACCGCTAGTGGTCAAAATTAGTCCGTAGCTCCGCAATACAGCATGCCTCGTAATCAGATACTGGTTTTGGCACGTAAAACCTCAGAAATAAAGAAACATTAACCATAATAATGCAAAAATCGCGTGCCTCAGGCTCTGCGGGTTTTCCCGGTCGCTTCTTCACACTTCATGGCGCCAACAAGGTTATTTACGGGACCGCACCTGAGTAAAAGCTATGTATTGGTTCATATACGAGGCACAACAGTTGGATCCGTCTGCCCCTTTGCCATGGCGTCGCCATCGCGCTCTTCCTTGTCGTCTCGCTTGTTTGTTGTGAGCAATCAACTGAGTAGATTGCCTTGTGCGTGCGGGCATTGCACTATATGCAGGTATTGCACCGTGCGAGCGGCGTCAACGGCGTGAATTCAAAAAGCACGGAGTCCTGATATGCGGAAGTTGAGGCTGGCTTCAAACAAGAGCGCTGACGTGTCTTTCGTTACTGACGTGGTGTCCACGTGACTTCTAGAGAAGCACATGGCGAGGAGCAGAGAACGCCGGTGGTTAAGGCGGCGAAGGCAATAGAGAAACCTCTTGCTCGCCTTCCGCTCCGATTGATTTTCGTTCCCCTTAAGTTGCATGGCTATGCTCGCCTCCTAATGTCATCCTCGTGTGAGCGGGTGCTGTCTATTACAAGTTTGCGCCAGAGCCATGCGACCACTGGTAAATAAATTTCCCGAAGAGATAAAAACAGTGATGTCATTTTCTGGCTGGAAGTAGAGCGACTGGCCCGAGCAGCGCTGTTTTTTTTTTCTTTTTGCCCATTTTCCTTGTTCGTCAGTTATCTGCACACCCCGCAATTTTTAATGTGCCATCGAAGCAAGAAAATTCTAAGAAGTACAACAATAAAGAAAGAAAAAAAGAAAGCTCTTACTTAGGGGCACGCTTCCGTACTCTATTCCCGATTTAACCACGTCGCAGATATTTTTCAGTAGTTTACCGTTTATCCTGTCACTCTAGAACTCGCAGGAAGTAGGCAGTCGCAAGTCAAACGATTACACGTGTGCATGTACTTTTTCTCACTGCATACTTCTTTCCAGTTCCGTAAATCTTTTTTGTCTCATACGCATCGCACTGCAACTATAGACGAGAAGCGCGTCGCGTCATAATGTTTCTCTCTCTCGAGGCCATTTTCAGTGAGAGTTCTGCATAACAATGACCAAGCTACGAAAAGATCATTGCAATCTTAACAGTTCTTTTAATGCTGAAAAATCGCAGTTTCTGTAACGTTCAATTCCGTGATTGCATGAGCAAATATGGACAAAGAAAAAAACATTGTGACTTCCGTTATTCGACCAGTAAATAATGTGAATGAAGCCAGGGGGTCGAACCGAACCCAAACCTGTACCGAAAATTGTGCCCGAACTGGAATTTTAGCATAAACTCTACCCAGCCCGCGCACATATTCTTTTAATGGGTCTGAAGCGGAACCAAGGCACAAAAATTAATAAAGCTTACTGATCCGGAACGAAATGGTAAGACGTTTTCACGAGGGCGCTTCCGACGGTCTGGCCTGGAGAGTATGTGTCAGTATTGCCGGTTCGGTCTGGACTGTGAGCTTGCCTTGCACTTGCATTGCGGAGTGGTAGCTTTTCTTGGATGTTTCCGTTTATTTTTGTCACGAATTACTTACGCTCGTAAATAATGGAATATACACTGATCAAAAGGCTACAAGCCAGCACTGTGCAGTTTATGGGTGCACAAACAGCCAGCGGAAAATAACGATTTTGGGGACTAAGTGTGTCCACAACACAGCACTCCGCGAGACCACTGCCGCAATGTGGTATGTTCACGCTTCGCCGGTTTCCTGCATCACCTGAGGACTTGGCATTTCAGTCTAATGTGAACCAATGCACACATCACTAAAAAACCGCAATTTGGTAAACTCTTTTCGGCACATTTCCCAATAGGTTGCGAGAATTGTCAGCTCTTCGATGGAATATTTTCTCATATGTAGAGGCCGAGGCTACATTTGTTATTCTTTCAAACACGACTTCATTCCAGTGCCTAATACGGGGGTCACACGGCGCACTTTTGATCGTGATCAAGCCCGATATGGGTCGAACTTCTTGGTCGCGATTGGCTTTATTGCTCAATCTGCGGAAGGGAGCCAATCGCGGTCGAACATTCCGATTCAGATCGGTCTCGATCGCTATCAAAAGTGGCTGTCTGACACCGGTATAAGACAAATTGGAGCACTCTGCGAGAGAACTAGTCGGTTAATACACTTCGCAACGATCTGGAAAAATCGTGTCCTATGGAAGATGTATACAGACCCTGTGTCCACCAAAACATTGTCTCTGCGTTCACATGCACCCTGCGCGGCGCTGCCCATAAAGGTAATTAACTTCAACAGTGGGGTGCTGCATCGAGCTCACCCATCTTTGAGCATTGTCTATGTGCTTGGGCAGCAAGAGAATGCAAAAATGAACGTGTCAACCTCATCATCGCGGCCTAGCGCCAGTGCTAGAGTTCGGGAACCGTAATGCGCTAACTGTGCGTGGCGTAGAAACGCGCTAAATGAGCCCGCGCATGTAAGAACGTAAAAAAATGTATTCGCATGGGTACGCAGACAATAGCATTATGCTTGCAAGACTAACAGTAACGAAAAAAATAAATTATTCGCACAGTCGATCAAGTGAAACACTTACGTGCGTGCAGTGACCGCTTCGCTGACCACTAAGCGCTTTTCACTCACGGTCAGTAGTGATTTACAGTCATATGCATATGTATTTATTCTACAATTGTTAAGACTCGACATTACTTTATTATGAACATAGCACAGTGAGACGGTGTAAGGGAAACAAGAGAAAGAGCAGAGACAGCCCTAACGCTGCAATATATTATTGGCTTATTTCGCTTCAGAGATAGCGCACACGAACAATTCTTGGCTTACGCAATATCTTCAATGCAAACTTCGCACACGATCTACGTTAAGGTTCACCGTGAGCGAAGCTTCTTCCAAATTCAGACATTCGAAAGAAAAGCCATTCCAGGTAAACAAACGTAAAAAATAGGTAAACAAATATATCTTTATAACAAGTCATGTTATAATCCCTATTGGGATTGACAGTATGTGTAAATAAACAAAATACTAAATACTAAAAACAAAAATCTAGCCCCTGGGCTAGACTAGTAGCTAACTACTAGTTACAGTTTGCAGGACCAATTGTACGCGAGAATTCTGACAGCCGTTGGGTACTACGTTAACCTCGACTACGGGAACATCAGCCTAGCTATTTTGATGGCTTCCTCGACCTCTATGAAGACCCATAGTTGGGAGCTGAAAATCATTAAATACAATGTGAACCATTACTTCCTCTGACACCACATCTCATATGCCGCAAATAGCTCCCTAAAAATAAACACAGGAAGCAATGAAAAATTAATAAAAAAAAGTGCGCCTATGATCCCGTGATGGTTACGAGATAGGGTGGCGAAGTACGACGCAGACAGAATGAGGATTCCTTTTTTCATTACCTTCTCCGTGAAAACACAGAAAAAAAAACGGCAGCATACGGGCTTAAGTCTAAACTACGCATCTACGAGAATGACCTCTAGTCTCATTTCTAACACCGCACCTTGGCTTCAATGCCTCATATCTAAAAGGCATCGCGAAAGCTGCGACGGCGACGGCAAATCACACGCGACTCGCCCGGCGTGCCGCTGTTCCTGGTTCCCGTACCACGATGTGGAGGGCAAGCTCCATGCTGCACCGTCCTCGATACTGCAACCCACTTCCCCCCAAACAAGTACACACACATAATTGGCGGAGAAAATAGCGCGGAGCGACGTGCAGAAGCTCGCTTGCCACCTTGAAGTCGGCAACACGAATAACTGCGCTCCGGAGCCACGTGGCGTCGTGTTCGTGCCACGTATGCCCTTTCAAGAGCGAGCGGCGTACGCTGCATACATTGAGTGTCGGCGATGTTATTTTCGCACGGTTCAGTTTCGTGCTGGCGTTTGCAGGGCCGACAGCATAATGTGAATGTCGAGGTAGTGCAGTGCGTACGCTCTGCAAGCACACTTGTGGCAATTTGTATCGAGAGCGGCATGCACTCCTATTGCTCTAGCGGACCTAGTGGAGATCGAAAATTTCCAAAATTACTTGAGGCCTGCGTAACCTGCGACAACTCGGAAATGTCAGACGATGAACCAAATCATCTGCGACGCTCTCTTGAATTCCAGTTAGAATGTGGCCCGACTTATTTCGAAGCTTTATTGTCCAAAATTTTGGCGGAATCTTATTTTGCTAGCGAGAAAACCTTTGCGTTCGTGCTGCACTGCCAGCGAAGAAGGAAGTGAGTTTTATGTTAAATGGACGAAGTGATAAATTGCCCACAGTTCTGATATTGTGTCGCGGGTTTTCTTTTCTTTTTCACTAACGTAGTTGCACCTATTTTCGTTGTTTCTGAACACTGCGCATATATTGTTGCATCATGATGTATTGAATATGAGGCGGCTTTCTGCAAAGCTGACGGCTAGCTTTCATTCTTTCAGTGATATATTTACCGCTTCCCGTCTGTGCACATGTGTTCTGTTAAGCTTGTATTATCAGCTTTCAAGTTTTTGGTGTATTTATTATGACGTTTTTGGATGGCTGCACTGTTTGTGATTAATCTAGCTTTTCTGTTTCAGGAAGAAAAATATACATATTGCAAAAACGTTCAGTTTTCACAGTGAGAATTTCGTCCTTAAATATGAAGGCCACCTTGTGCGAGTGCAAAAGGTGGCGTTCAAGTTTGGAAGGGGTCTGAGAATGGGAGATAACGTGCTCTTGGGCAATGAGCCTGTGATTCCACAAGCTTTTTTGTGTGCGAACTGATAAAAATTTGTCGCGGCACCGCTGCACCGTGGCTCGTTTCGTTCGTTCTAGAACTGGCTTGGCCACCAGGCCTTTGTAGGTGTCTGGAGAACTATTGCCGCTACCACCGTAACTGTAATCTACCAAAACGCGGTTTCATTTTGGTATACACGCGTAGTAAAAACGCTAAAAAAATTGCCCGTCAATCCACCCTGTGAAGGTGGTTGGAAAGCGAAGCTTTTTACGCCACCCTCACGGTGACTGCGGCGCACTTGATATTTCACACACTACAACGTAACTTTAACCACGGCCTTTATTATTATTTACTTCACAACAATGTTCACTACTGCTTTATGATCGGTGTGATATACACTACTAGACTACCCCATAGTGGGGTAGTCTAGAAAATTAACCGAAGCAGTTACTAGGCTGGAAGGGTTTCGAATGACGTCAACCCTCTTTCAAGCAGCTGCATAAGCTTTGCAACAGCTGCAATCTAATCTTACGGACCGCGCCGAGCCTGTTTGTGTTGTTTACCCGCAGCCCTTATCATCCATCATGTTGGCTCGTCACGTTGAAGCTTGTTTTTGTGGTTTTTCTTGCGAAAACGAGTGCTTAGTTGTACGCTGAATGCCTGAATTCAAGTAAGCTATACAGCTATACCTGCAATTGTTAGCGGTTCGTCGGGATCGTTTTTTGCTTACCACGACGGACACGACAGAACCCTTGGCTGGTAGAGGTACAAAGCTTCGCTTTAAAAAATAATCTGAGTATCTCCAAGCGACGGCCAACAACATTACCTTGGTACTGCCCAGCTACGTAGCATATACACATTTTTAAAGTTTGGCCCAAGTTAAGTGAAATATCCTGTATAGACAGCCACATATACATATACAGCGAGATATCAGCCTATCCAGCAGCTCCCCCACCTACCCCCGCCTCGTTCCCTCTCTGGGGGTGGCGATGGCAAAGAAATCTCTGTAAAAAGTTTGCTATAAATAACTAAAGCCTTAGTACTAATAACAGCAATGTTGTAGTTACCTAGAGCTGTGATGTACACCCTCTTTTAGTCTGAACTAAAACAACACCCCATGTCCACGGATGAAATTGATTTCCATACGGGGTGGCTGGGAGTTGCACAAGAGTCTGCCTTGTTGCTCTCAGTCGCCTCGCTGAATGGCGATCGTTTACCAGCGCCATGCAGCTTGTAACGTATACTTATGATCGAAAACGCCCCTACAGATGACATTGGGACATGCACATCAGAGAAGGAATAGACGCATTGGGCAACTACTGAAATCAGAGCTCGAGACGTTCCCAGTGGGCGGGAGCAAAGGCAAGTACCGCAACAAAAGCGAATGCCTCAGGTTTGCACAAAACAAGGAACGCGACTCTTGCCGAGCACCGCTTCGAGCCACAGCGGCAACGCCTGATGGCCGAAGCCTACAGCGCCGGGTTGGTGCCTCGCCATAAACAAACCGACGAGCGTGTTTTCGCGTTTTCTGGATCTCGTTTTTCTATTTTGGCCACTTCATCGAATAGTGCAGCACAGAAACAGGAAGGCAGGCAAGCTTTGCTCCCCTTAAGGCAGTGTTGGCGACAGGGCCACGAGGCTCGCTCGAAGCATCGGAAAAAGCGCTACCCAACTATTGCTGTGACCCTTGCCGAAGCCGCACGTGCGTGTAGATTTGTTCACTTATTCCCCACAGTGGTCACAATCCCGATAGCAAACAACTTGGCATCAAAAAGCAAGATTACCAGCCATCCAGGTAAGCCCAGGATGTCAAGGCATAGCATAGACGCTAGGCGAGAAAAGCAAAAAAAAAATGAATGCAAAGATTTGTTTCGAAATTTCTCGGGGGTAGCACGAGAGAAAGTGTGTCTGCTCCTTGTTATGGCAAGCCGAATAGCTGGTGGTGGTGCTCTGCAGGACACAAGCCTGGCACGTACTGAGCACCCGAAGGCAAAAGCGAAGCGTTCGATACGTCTATATAGAGACGAAAAAAAAAGAAAAGAAGAATTTGAGCCACGTTGGTTGTTGAAAAAAGAGGCGTAAAGACAGGAGTAAAATTGCCAGGGAACGCGTAGGCATTTCTTGGTCTTGACAGGGCTGGTGCCCGCTTCGATCGCGAGACGTCGTATGACAGCGCCGCCCGTGTGCGCATCAAAACACGGAAGCTCTGCGATCTTTCCTCTCGTCACGGAATAGAGCACAACACAAATTTATTGCTGCTCTTTTCACGCATGTGGTGAAATAGCACGGTCTCACCTTCAGAGTGAAAAGCAATGTCTTATTTCATTCCATCTGGATACTTTCTTTGTGTTTGCTATCTGTCGTCAGGTGCTGTAGGGCCGAAAGCACTTCAGACTTTAGCGCTTAAATACCCGCGCGTGTACTCGATTGATGGCACGCAAGTTACAGCATTCTTGTTTCCTTTTTAAAGCGAAGATTTGTTCCTCTACCAGCCAAGGGTTCTGTCGTGTCCGTCGTTGTAAGCAAAAAACGATCCCGACGAACCGCTAACAATTGCAGGTATAGCAGTATAGATTACTTGAATTCAGGCATTCAGCGTACAACTAAGCACTCGTTTTCACAAGAAAAACCACAAAAACAAGCTTCAAAGTGATGAGTCAACATGATGGATGATAAGGGCTGCGGGCAAACAACGGAAACAGGCTCGGCGCGGTCCGTAAGATTAGATTGCAGCTGTTGCAAAGCTTATGCAGCTGCTTGAAAGAGGGTTGACGTCATTCGAAACCCTTCCAGCCTAGTAACTGCTTCGGTTCATTTTCTAGACTACCCCACTATGGGGTAGTCTAGTAGTGTATATCACACCGATCATAAAGCAGTAGTGAACATTGTTGTGAAGTAAATAATAATAAAGGCCGTGGTCAAAGTTACGTTGTAGTGTGTGAAATATCAAGTGCGCCGCAGTCACAGTGAGGGCGGCGTAAAAAGCTTCGCTTTCCAACCACCTTCACAGGGTGGATTGGCGGGCAATTTTTTGCATTCAGCCAAATTAGAAAATTAGTCTAAATTTATTATTGAACTTCTCAAATATTAAAATTACATGAAAAGTGTCAAAGAAAAAATCGTAGAACAACATGAAATATGCCCGATACAGCTTTCTGTTGCTCAATATGTGCTACATAGAAGTGTATTTCGGAGCGTGAAAGATGCCAGCGAATACACGCAAAGTGCCTCGAGCGGCCAGTCTCGCGGGGATTTGGCATCAAAAATAACGTCTACCATCAATTTCGCTTGGATACTCAGTTCTGCTGCAGGCGCTTGGCGCGTGGGTCCACAGTCCGTGGCATCTGTGTTCGAAGCAAATGCTTCGCACATGCACTAAATATTGTCTGTACATTATCCGCAAAAAAACTCTTCTAATGTTTATTTTTAAACACTAATGTGGCCCGCGGTACAATCAACATTATTTCAGGGCTCTCATGGTGTGCTTCGTTGAACGCGGTGTGAGTGTGTCGTTGATTCTCGCAAACATTTCTTGACGTTTGTCTCACGGAAATGTCAGGTACTTCATGGCATGGCGTTCCAGAATGCTTCTGCATATCGAGTAATGGTTAGTGCTAATGCCACCTTTTGTGACATCGAGACATTTTTCCTCTCTCTCTTTACACACACACACACACACACACACACACACACACACACACACACACACACACACATACACACACACACACACACCGAGCAAAAGAGCGAGAAAAAAGAATGGCGGTGCCCGTGACGCATGCGTCACGTGATCCATCCATCTGCGGTATGGTAGAACACAGGGAATTTCGCTTGAGAAGGCTAGGCGGGGACAAGTGGAAAGAGGCTCTGTCGTGTCGGTGAAGCTCACCTCCTGAAATCATGGGTTCACGGCACAAAAATATTTTTTATCTCGGCTATTAACGAACCAATTTGCAAAATTCCTGAGGTAGAACACTCCCTAGAGGGCACGTAACAACTTCCACCGTACAACCAAATTTTGCTATGTGGCCTGGTGAGAGGCCGCTTAACGAACGATTGTTCTGTTGCATATTGTTTTTATTTTATCTTTTTTTTTGTTATAAAAAGGACGCGTCGGCTGGCGCATGTTGCAAGACTCGGTGACGTCGCGTTCTCCTCTGGGATCCCGAGATATAATTTCTATCATTGCTTGCTCAGAGCGCCGTGCAGTTTCATCACGCATAATAAAAGCTGAACGAACACCAGTGCAGTGATAAATGACCGTGTTAAGTACTCGACATAATTGTGATGGATACGCTTGCTGGAACTACTTTCAGGCTCTATTTCCCACACCTCTATCCTAGCTCCTCTCGCCCCCCCCCCCCCCCCACCCACACACACACACACACAGCTACCCAGCTTTCTTACTGCATTCACGGCAGTTTTAGCTGTTCTCGCCTACATCCCGCAGACTCGTTTTAATGCCGAGCGACGAGGCATGTAACCTCGAGCTTTACACTTTGCTGTTCATCCCACCGTCTCTCTGGATGATTAACCCTTCTATGCGGCGGGCTCTCACACTGCAAGGTATTATTTTTGAAGTACTTGTTCTCTCTATATTTATTTTTTGGTGCTGCGAGCTTCGACTTACTCCGCGCGACCAACCGTCAGCAGATGAATATTTGCAGAGTGATAACAGGTGCCGCTAATTATTCCTGCTTAGTATATATATATATATATATATATATATATATATATATTTATATATATATATATATAAGGCATTGTGGAAAGTTCTTGTACCACTGTTTTATTACGACAGCAGTTAGGTTCTGGAAACTGAATTTCCCTTGTCCGTCCATTTGTTTACGCTGACGATGACCGTTGTCGTTATCGACGTTGCTTTGACGTCCTCAGGTCACCTCTTCATCTTCAGCTCCACCAGCCCACTAGGGCGAAGAAAACAGAAGAAAAAAAAATTGCCCGCCAATCGACCCTGTGAAGGTGGTTGGAAAGCGAAGCTTTTTACGCCACCCTCACGGTGACTGCGGTGCACTTGATATTTCACACACTACAACGTAACTTTGACCACGGCCTTTATTATTATTTACTTCACAACAATGTTCACTACTGCTTTATGATCGCTGTGATATACACTACTAGACTATACCCCATAGTGGGGTAGTCTAGAAAATGAACCGAAGCAGTTACTAGGCTGGAAGGGTTTCGAATGACGTCAACCCTCTTTCAAGCAGCTGCATAAGCTTTGCAACAGCTGCAATCTAATCTTACGGACCGCGCCGAGCCTGTTTCCGTTGTTTGCCCGCAGCCCTTATCATCCATCATGTTGGCTCATCACTTTGAAGCTTGTTTTTGTGGTTTTTCTTGCGAAAACGAGTGCTTATTTGTACGCTGAATGCCTGAATTCAAGTAAGCTATACTGCTATACCTGCAATTGTTAGCGGTTCGTCGGGATCGTTTTTTGCTTACAACGACGGACACAACAGAACCCTTGGCTGGTAGAGGTACAAAGCTTCGCTTTAAAACATTGCTTACCGAGGCCACTATTGCTTGCGCTGCTGACAATTAATCGAAACCTTTGCAGACCGGCTTATATAGTAAAACGGTATTTTGCACAATAAAGAGCTGCATGTGAAATGAAACGAGTAACAACACAATACCTTCGTAATATACAGGGTGTTTCGGCGAACACTTTCAAAATTTATTTAAGGTTTACTGTGGCAGATATCCCAATTCTAGTTAATGAGCCGGTCTACTCGAAGCGGCGGACATTACTTGCGCAAAAAAGTGAAATGCATAATCGAATAATTATTAAACATTCACTAATTAGGTTTTTAACTAATTACCTGATGGCCCATATTGTAATCTACAAATTGTAGCCGTGGAGTTCGCAAGGCAGATCCACTTGGAACGAATTCCCGGGATGACACCGCTTTCGAGATATTAATTCCCGAACTTTGCGAAGAAATGCATTCGCGTTCCAGTTAGTTTCTTAACAAAACGTCGCTTTATGCATTGAAGCACAAACTTATCTGGAACGCCAATGCATTTCTCCGCAAAGTTCGGGAATTATCCCGAAACTGGTGTCATCCGGAGAATTCGTTCCAAGTGGATCCGTCTTGTGATCTCCACGGCTACAATTTGTAGATTGTAATATGGGCCATCAGGTAATTAGTTAAAATTAATTAGTGAATTTTTATTAATTAATCAATTATGCATTTCAATTTCTTGCGCAAGTAATGTCCGCCGCTTCGAATAGACCGGCTCATTAACTAGAATTGGGCTATCTGCCACAGGCAAACTTTTTTTGAAAGAATTTTGAAAGTGTTCGCTGAAACACCCTGTATAGTCGGTTCATAGGTGTATCTGAAGCACATGCAGACCTGCTTATATAACAGTGCATGATATTCAACGGTATCATTATATCGGCGAAAAACTTATGTTAACCTAAGTTTTTCACCGTTTTTACAACAATTATTGTGACAAAACAGCTGGTGCGCATGAACGTGGGAAAATTAGTTGGAGGTAGCCAAATATGCGTTTAAAAATAAAATTTGCCTACCATTTTCACTGGTATCTGAGCTCATGTCACCGTAGCAATGTGCACTTGGGAACCGAACGCCTCTGTGCTGTCAACTAAGCTGTCGCGCAACGACAGATCTTGGTAATTTCTGCATGGTATTGCGCTCCACACAGACTCTGACAGCGATGGCACCAGTACACGCGTTTGAAAAACCACTTCATGCAAAACTGTAGCGGACGAGCATAACCTCGTGTGCATCACATAAAAGTGGCGCTCGAGAACATGGCGGTACACTGCTGGGTGATTCTTGGCCCGTGTGGTCGGAAAATAGCGTCGACGGCACAGAGGAGGCGCACATGACAATGGCGATGATGAGCCTCGAACATGGCACACATCTCACATGCAGGATCCGCCAAAAACTACGCGGTTAGCGGGGAACCCATGTCGAAAGCATCGACGCAATCACTGCCAACAACGACGGGGCAATTATGACGCCACAAACTTTTTCTATCTTTTCTTTTATCTAGTAGCTCGCATGAATCACACGAGCCCGATATATCAGCACTGAAAATGTACCGGCGAAAAATTCTTTCTCACAAGCTCGAAAGGTGGCATTTCATTATTTCACTCGTGACACCCATTGTAGAGCAATGTGTGGCCTCCGAGGAGCACAATCCCTATCCCGGGCATTCAAAACGACTCATAGAGGCTGAAAAGCGAGTAGCCATTTAAGCAGCAGCTCGTTAAAGCTTGCGGGCGCACAGTGCACGCCAAGCATACTTACTTTCAATTAACATACTGTTGTGTGTTATTTCAAAAGGAATTCCTACTCACCGGAAAGCCATATACGACAGATTGCTGCTCGGCGTGTGGAGGAGTGAAACAATCCACCAATCTATAGGCACGTCGGGGGAGGCACAGCAGGGGATTGCCTTTTATTTATTCATTATAGGCGCGTGCCGTATCATAGAACGTGCTGTGTTGCTGCGCGAAAGACGTGACGCAAGACGAAGTCCGCACACAAACATCTGGTGTCATTCTTTCGCACTACTGTACATCATGCTGAACTAGCCCGATTGTCTGTTCTTCTGGGCTAGATAGCAGCAGCTATTTCGCAAAACGCTTCGCGCAACATTGCTTCCCGCAATGCGTTGGATCTGCATAATTTTTAATTACCGCTTCAAGGTGCCCATTCACGGTGAGATTGAAAAGGAAAGAAACGCAGGAAGCTAATTAGACCAGACGGGCGGCAGAGGGGGATGGGAGAATGAAAGATAGAGAGAAGACAGGAGTACACATTAATATGGACAAAACGGAGAGTGTCTACGGTCGGGGACTCAAATTTGCTTCCTTCGTGCGCTGCACAAGCACTCGTGTTGCTCTCTGAGGCCAGGCTCCAAGTTCATTCTGCTCAAGGCACACTGGAGAGTCTGGCGCTGTTCATCGAAGCGGATGTATGAATACTATCGAGCACGACCCCCAGCTACTCTTCTAGCTTCTTCGAATATCTGCAGAGTATTTCGTTACCGCCAATGATGTAATCTGATATTAGCTGGTAAAGTGGATCAATAGTGTTTGCAGTGCAGCAGAATGCAAGAAAATTCGCCACTTCTTTTCGCAGAACATCGAAACGATGGCTTCGGGAGCGCAAGAAACACGCTCAATGGGTACCTCAGGAGTGACATATGTAGCGACTTCTTCCTGTTGTAATTGTAACTGTGTACTTTATTTAGCCGTGCTCCGCGCGGCTTCTGGCATCCGGTTCTCTTCAACTTGGAGCTCGAAAAATCGGTACCATTTTTTTAGGCGTAGCTCGGGACAGCCGGCTTTATAACACATTTCTCGGTCACGATCAAGGTCCAAACAAACAAACAAACAAACAAAAAATGCAGCTTTAATTCAAACTGAAACGTTTTTTGCCCTGGTGACATTTTTTTATTCAAGTACTCATTTTTTTCTGTTTAATTGTGCTATCACAGCTCCGCTCAGCGCCGCAGCCTTAATGACTGCATATCTTTTCATATGCAGTTCTCGGCGATTCCGACGCGAGGATCGTACCACATGGCGGCTCGTGCTTTTTTGTCTCTAGTTGCCACTGGGTGTCCGCTAGTAGGCCAAATTGGACCAAATGCTGTCACAATGCATAACAAAGGTTCTCGCTATCATCCTATACTACAATGCATCGGCTCCGTGTCCCCAGCGCCGATCGGTGGAGCAGAAAGCGCCAGCAGCCATTCGCTCCGTATGGACACCCTGCACTGTTCAGAGGGAGCTACGACGTTATCATTTTGAAAGCCCCTCAATGTAAAAAGTAGCGGCACGCTTTGAAGAATGCCGCCTCCTCCGTTCAGTGAACATAGGCTCCGTTCAGTGAACAGAGGGCGCTACAACCGAATACGGCAAAGTAAAACCCCTATATATAAAAAGTAGCGCGATCCACTTCCCTCCTCCTCCGTTCCACTATCGCGCTCGGCGCGACCAGCGCGATCGAGGCGCGATATCGACAGTGGCGCCGCCTGCGTCGGGTCTGCCGTGGCAGGCGACAGCTAACGCGCTACCAGAGGAAATCCGAGGAAAACTTCGATCGCGCCCTGCGGAGACGTTTTTGAGGCGCGATTTTGCTTCGTCAGTCAGTAACTGGTCTTAATAATGCCGTTTCGGAAGTAGCAACGCGACGATGCGAGACGGCGCAAATATCAAGTGTGCAGCAAGCGTTTGCGCACGCCGGATGGTAAACAAAAAAAGCCTTTTGCCCTCGCCTTGTCGGTTGCGGAAACTTAAGGCGCAGCAGCATTCCGTCACAACGAAGTTCTTGTCCCTAACACGTTTGATCCGTTTGTGCGTACAGCACTTTCGTCGCACAGGCCCGAGAATGGCAGTCGGAGCGCGCTGGAAAGAAAAAATATACAAAAGCGCGACGCGAACTTCCACGTGACACGGATTGGCCAATGGGGGAGCGGAGGAGGCTGGGGCGACAGGAGGCGGCTAAGAGAGGGCGAGGAGGAAGCGCCTGGGTGAGCGCGGTGGCGGCAAGATCTAAGAATGGCGCTACATTTATAAATATAGGGGTTTTACGGCAAAACGCCGTGCAGCGCCAATGGGGGTAGGAGTGTGAAACACTGAGCCGGCCGCTCCGACCCCGGCGGCAGCTACTGAACGTGTTCCAACGCGCACGTGACGTTCAAAATATCGCGTGTGTTGTTTTGCGGCTTTAAGCCGATAAGCTGTATTGAAAATTACTTTCATGCGCCTATACTTGACAAATGAGAGAAGCTGTATGTGGCGGGCCACGTTTACGACGTGATGGAGACCAACGGCACCGACTTGAGGGCGAAGTGTCACTCGCAGCAAGGGAAACAAGTGTACGACGTTTCCTTGCTCTCGTGCTTTTTGCGCCGTTCACGAAGTGTTTGGAGCAGATCCTGCTCGTCTGCTTCGGCATCCACGGCGAGCGGTCGTTCTCGCTGAAGAAAACAAGAGGAGCATCGCTCCGAATAGTACGCAGTTCATATACTGACGACACAGTGCCCTATGCATACGGCCGCAAGCAAGAGCGCCCATGCAGTAACCGAATGACTTCTTCACGAGACGGTAAACGAGGCAAACACGCCACAAAGCGCTGACGAGAGCGAGCAGTCTCACGGCAGGCGCCACTTGGTGAAGGCATTTGAAGTTTAGATGTTACACGCACCACCACTACCCCCAAAATCAACGGAAACCGAGTTTATTTACTTCGCTGAAAGTATCACAGAAAAACGCAATTTAACAGTTAATTACCGGACTACACGCATGCAAGCAAATCAACAAAGATTCGCATGCAGCCTACAAGAGCATTTGAGGCACATATTCGCGCGTAAAATTTTGCGATACGCAAGCTTGCTGTGCAAAACGTGCTCCATACACTTCCAACCGCGCTAAGCACACAAATACAGTTGCAGAACCTCAAGCAGCTAGACCTGGCTAGACCTTAAAGCATATAGTTACAATGACACCAGGAAAACGCTGTTTTAACAATTACTTAACTCTTCGAACAGCAACAATCCATCTTTTCCGTCGTTCTTGCTCCCACGGGCGGCCTAATCGGTACAATTTCATGCCAGGCAGGCCTTCGATCGTGACTGTGGCAGTCTTTTACACAGCAGTGCCGGCACTTTTTCCTCTTCCGTACGCTTTCAGTCGATGGATTAGAATTAGTAGAGCTGAAGGATGACATTGTCTCAATGCCAGAAAAAAGTGTCACAGTTTCGCCCTAAGGGCGAAGCAATGAATGCGATAGCAACACAGCAATGTCATACGAAGTAAGGTGAGCAGCTTTGGTAGCAATATGAATTGTAGTAAACATGAGCTGATTAAGTAAGCAGGTGTGCTGCGGCGTAAGTAGACCGACATGAAGAGAGACTCGATGACCACGACAAGGCGCGTGTGAAACGGTGGTGTTGATGAGAAGCGCTTCCCGTGGGTAGCGCGTGCGAAGGGACACACCTGTAGTGCTGCACTGCCGATCCGGGCAGCATTGCATGTGTAGCGTGCGTTGGAAAATGTGGCCCTACTATTACTAACTGAATGAACAAGCGTGGTGTGAGCGCGCAAAAACAAACATGAATAGATCACACTGAATGACTGCAGACAACGACTGTCAAAACGCTCGCAGCAACCCCATACGCCGCATGCAGCGGGCGAAGGTACGTGCGGTATATCGCTTCAACGGAAGCTGGGCGGCGAATGCACGGCGCATAAAGGTCAGAGCCCTGTGGAGATAAGAGACGGTGCGGACGAGCGACGAGCGCGGTTGTTGGCAGAGTAGAAGTGCGCCCCCCCCCGCCCCCCCCGCGCTCCCTCCGGCGCTGGCTTCCCGCTTCCTTGCTTGCTCGTGGGTGATTGAGTGCGTTGGCTCTCCGTGATAGCGCTCGTCCCCGCGCGCTTCCACTCGGGCATACGGCGTGCGGCGAAGATTTTATCTATAGGGAACCTCACGGCGACGGCGACGGCAGAAATCCGGTTGAAGTGTCCATATAATTGCTATCGCAATAAAACCGAACAGCACTATCGACGCCCTGCCTACGAATCGACCCCGCGCGCTTTGGCCGTCTCATTATTGTTTGCGGCGCTGCGACAGATGGCGCAGCAATCGCAGCAAACTTCACTGAGCGGAGCCTATAGGGGCTTTAAATGACACCACAGCCGCTATTCTGGACATTCCGCCATTTTCTTCGAAGTGTGACGTACGCGCGACGCTTACAAAATGGCGCCGATAGCCCCGATTTGCTTTCGTAACGTGACGCAAATTTGACGTTTCGCATAAGAAACTGTAATGTAGGCACTGAACATAGCGTGGTTGATAAAGCAAAACAGTTTTCCTCCCCAGTGAAAATAAAGCAGCTAGCTCAAAGCGTACGATTATTCGATCAAAATCGTTTCTCGCTTCCGTCGTCTGCATGTGCGCAGGCTGTCCTCTGCTTGATTAGCTAGGTTGCGTGTCCTCGGGAAACGGAATGAGTCATCGTATATTGGCGCCCACGCGCTTGCTTTCTACCTTGAGACAATATACGCGACCTGCCAGTGATGATCAGCGCACGCTCTAGGCCGCGTTATCGCTATCTCGTGATCCGCAAGTGACTCAGCCCGACTCGTCTGGCTGAGAAGCGACCGAATATCATCGATAGCGTTGCGCGCGCCACAGGCATCCGCTTGAGTGACGCAAACGCTGGCACTGCCATCTCTTGTGCACTTCGCTGCTTACTCGCACCGCGAGAGGAAACTTCAAGGCGCCGTCTTGCGTACATTTCTTTTTGTAAATTAAAAAGTCACCGTTGTCATACCCTTTGATGACGCGAAAAGTCATTAATATTGATTACAATACAAACACAATAGTGAAAAGTGCGAAATGTCGCAGAAAGTTTGCTAGTTTCCACCAATATTATTTCAAATAAACGTGTTTTTAATAGAAATGATGGTTCAAAACACAAATGCCAACACCACCCGAGAGCGATGCAAATGCTATGAGCACGCGTTGTGAACAAAAGATTTTCATGGCCCCAAATGACAGGGAAAATGCGGCGATACGCATGCCTCTCGACTGACACTGCATATGGCCGCTCATTACCATAATTCGCGCGGCTCGTCGCACCACAAATTATGGCGGAAAATCTGTGCAATGGCGGCCCAGCGCAACGTCACGCAACGTCAAACTGACGTTTACGAAACGGCCCTTCCTGTGACGCTCTTCACGGGATATTCTTTCAGCCAATCAACAACTGACATGCCGGCTATCTTGGAATGCCACCACATATTCGCGAAATTGCAGATGCATTGTACGAGCTTCTGCACGCTGCCGTCCACTTTCTTTTTAAAGCGCTAAAGTCGCAATATAGGTGCCAAGGACCACAAAAAAGTATTAGTCGAAAAAACTGGCAGCTCCACGTCACGCTTCGTCATTCTGACGAAAACGCAAAATTGCATTTTGCAAAACTTCCGTTTCCCGGCACAAATTTCAAAACACGTGACCTCTGGACAGCCAATGAGAAAGCCAAGAAGGCGCATAATGGCAGCCGTGCAGCCGCCATGCGTGTCCAGAATAGAGCCTCACGTCGGCCGTCGCGCCGCCGGGTGCTGGCTGCGTTTGTTTACGATCGCGCTCCATCGCCATTTTCGCCTGATAAGCGTCTACCGACTGGCGAGGAGCACATGTTGGCGCCGTTGCTCTTCTGTCTTGCTTTGGTTTGCGAACGCCTAGAACTATGTTTTGCGGAAAGTGCGACGTCGCTACACAGAAATTTGTATCACTATCACCTGCAGCGCCTTCGGATGCCAAATTAGTTTCAGCAAAGGCAAGAAGCTTAATCGTTTTGTACGCCAACAGGCTTGAATTCGCGGGCACGGGAAACTGCGTGTGAAAACGTATTACGAAACTTTTACGATTCAGCTGAATCCTTTTGACATTGGAGGCTCGAGCATGAAAACTCATCTTAGTTAAGCAGCTCTGCCTTTTGTGGTTACTTACTAGCTTTCTTTAGAGCGAATAGCTTTGTTTGCCTCTTTTGTTCTTGGGCGTCGTTGGCGGCCACCCGGTGGATTTGCGATACAAAGGCACCGATGAAAAGCGTGTGTGGTCTCCCGAAACCGAGTTACGGGGTGCGTTCATCGCCGAACAACATCATCATAGGTCTTTGAGACGTACGTGCTAATTCGCGTGAGCGTTAAAGTTTGTGAAGGTTACGATGCGGTGGTGTAGCACTCGCAAAGAAAACATCCGGTCGCCCGCTCGTTCACTGGCTGGTTTAGTCATCGTTAATTTAGTCGTTTGCTCATTCGTTTAGTCGTTCGCTTGCTTGTTCGTTCAACTATTAGTTCGTACGGCCACTATGTGTCTAAGACGCACTTGCTGTAGGACACTAAGGATGGTGCGTCCATGCCCTCCGCCAGCCTTTGAGCGTCATAGCTTATACGCGCCGCGAATTCAAGTGGCAAGGACGGAGCGCATTATTTAGCTTACTGAGGGTTTGCTGGAGGCCAAGATGTTGGCATTTGATCGTAAACGTGTTATTTACAACCATTCGCAACAAGATCTTGCGACACGCCCTTGACAAATGTAGTGCATGCGATACATTCGGAATCGTCATGGTATGGCGTTAGCGCTTGTTTAGATATGTATAAAAATAGTTATCAAAACAGGAAAAAGAATCTGCCGTCACTGAATTGGTCTATACTGTCGCGTAGTAGCTGCGGTGAAGAAAACAGTCGCAAAACTGTGAATGACGAAATACTTTTTGTTGGGCGAACCTGTGGCCACAAAAGCAAGTCGCACTAGAAGCCCACCGATAGCGGCGAACACAGTCGGCGATCGTCGAAATCTGATCAGCCGCGAAACGCGTCGGCTTTTCTACATGTGTCATCGAAGGTTCCAGAGTTATCCCTGGTGCCCGCGTGTCTTCCAGAAAGTACTAGACAGTTCGCGTCGCTCATACAATCAGATTACATAAGCGACGGTGACAACAGACAACGGAGGCTCTATTCTGGACACGCATGGCGGCTGCACGGTCGCCATTATCCGCCATCTTGGCTGTTTCATTGGCGGTCCAGAGGTCACGTGTTTTGAAATTTGTGCTGGGAAACGGAAGTTTTGCAAAATGCAATTTTGTGTTTTCGTCAGAATGACGAAGCGTGACGTGGAGCTGCCAGTTTTATCGACTAATACTTTTTTGTGGTCCTTGGCAGCTATATTGTGACTTTAGCGCTTTAAAAAGAAAGTGGACGGTAGCGTGCAGAAGCTCGTACAATGCATCTGCAATTTCGCGAATATGTGGTGGCGTTCCAAGATAGCCGGCATGTCAGCTTGTTCATTGGCTGAAGGAATATCCCGTGAGGAGCGTCACAGGAAGGGCCGTTTCGTAAACGTAATATTGACGTTGCGTGACGTTGCGCTGGGCCGCCATTGCAGAGATTTTCCGCCATAATTTGTGCTGCGACGAGGCGCGAGAATTATGGTAATGAGCGGCCATATGCAACGGCAGTGGAGAGGCATGCGTATCGCCGCATTTTCCCTGTCATTTCGGGCCATAAAAATCTTTTGTTCACAACGCGTGTTCATAGCATTTGCATCGCTTTCGGGTAGTGTTGGCATTTGTGTTTTGCACCATCATTTTTATTTAAAACACGTTTATTTGTAATAATATTGGTTGAAACTAGCAAAATTTCTACGACATTTCGCACTTTTCAGTATTGTGTTTGTATTGTAATCAATATTAATTACTTTTCGCATCACCAAAGGCTATGACAACGGTGACGTTTTAATCTACAAAAAGAAATGTGCGCAAGACGGCGCCTTGAAGTTTCCTCTCGCGGTGCGAGTAAGCAGCGAAGTGCACAAGAGATGGCAGTGCCGGCGTTTGCGTCGCGCTCAAGCGGATACCTGTGGCGCGCGCAACGCTATCGATGATATTCGGCCGCTTCTCAGCCAGACGAGTCGGGCTGAGTGACTTGCGGATAACGAGATAGCGATAACGAGGCCTAGAGCGTGCACTCATCATCACTGGTAGGTCGCGTGTGTTGTCTCAAGGTAGAAAGCAAGCGCGTGGGCGCCGATATACGATGACTCATTCAGTTTCCGGAGGACACGCATCCTATCTAATGAAGCAGACGACAGCCTGCGCGTATGCAGATGACGGAAGCGAGAAACGATTATGATGGAATAATAGTACGCTTTGAGCTAGCGGCTTTATTTTTACTGGGAAGGAAAACTGTTTTCCTTTATCAAGAATGCTAGGTTCAATGCCTACATTACCGTTTCTTAGGCGAAACGTCAAATTTGCGTATCGTTACGAAAGCAAAACGGGGCCATCAACGCCATTTTGTAAGCGTCGCGCCTACGTCACGCCTCGAAGAAAATGGCGGAATGTCCAGAATAGCGGCTCGGATAGAAGGATGGCGTTTGGTTGCTCACCAACGCTGCTGTTGCGAAGAGCGTTCGTCTGGTGTTTGTCGATGGCCTTTCGTCTTCAGGGACGGCGTCGGTGTCGAGGAACGCAGGCTTTACGTGGTAAACGGAGACACTGTCTTCGCGTCCATTAAGGAGCAGGACGAAATGCTTCGGGCAACGCTTGACGACAGTAAAGGGCCCGTCGTAAGGCGGCTGCAGTGGTGGTCTGACTGCATCGTGCCGTACGAATACGTGTGTACAATCGCGGAGAGCACGACTGGTGAAAGATGGGCGTGAGTGTTGACGCGGCAGAATAGGAGACACGTCTCTCATGGCATTCCCGAGGCGGCTGGCATAATCGGCAACGTCCAGTGGTGGTATAGGTGACGCCTCGAAAAACTGGCCAGGAAGCCTTAAGATCGTGCCAAAAACGAGCTCAGCTGAGGAGCAGGACGCGTCCGTACGTATCGTACTGCGAAGGGCGAGGAGGACGAGTGGTAGTCGCTCCGTCCAGGGTATGAGTGATCGTAAGGCCATGAGCGAGGCTTTGAGTTGGCGGTGAAATCGCTCAACCATGCCATTCGACATCGGGTGGTAGGCCGTCGTCTTGATGTGGTTGACACCAAGCATCCGGGACAAAGTGCGGAAGAGCGCGGAGTCAAATTGACGACCTCTATATGTTGTGATGGTCTTGGGAACTCCGTAACGGCTTATCCACACGGTGATGAGTCCGCGGGCAACTGACTCTGCCGTGATGTCGGTGAGCGGTAGTGCCTCAGGCCACCGCGTCAACCGGTCAACGCATGTTAACATATACCGGCTGTTGTTCGATGGGGGCAAATGGCCTACGAGGTCCAGGTGCACGTGACTGAACAGCGAGTCGCGAGGCGTAAAGGTACCCAGTGGGCTCACTGTGTTGCACCGGAGCACGTGTCCAGCGGTGGACGTCGATGTTCATTCGTGGCCATAGATATCGCTCTGTGACGAGGCGTTGAGTCGCACGTATGCCGGGGTGCGACAAGGAATGCAAGGCTTTGAGGATGCTGCGGCGAAATGGCGCTGGAACATACGGGCGAGGACGTCCGGTAGAGGTGTCGCAAATGAGTAAAATTGCGCAGCCTGGAAGTTAGACATCTTCGAACTTGAGGGAGTTCTCTTGGAGTCGTAGAACTTGAAGTTGACTGTCCTCGCGTTGTGCAGTAGCCATGGCTGCAAAATCGACTGGCGGGCGCTCATCCACCGTTGCGTTGATTTCTATTCGAGATAATGCGTCAGCAACAGGATTCTCTTTACCACTGATGTGTCGGATATCACTGGTAAACTCTGATATATAGGCAAGTTGGCGGATCTCACGTGGAGTGTGGGAAGAGTTGGTAGCGGTCGAAAGACACGTGAGCGCCTTGTGGTCGGTGAGGATATGGAATTGCCAACCTTCGAGGAAGTGGAGAAAATGCTTGACAGCCAAATAGGCCGCCAGCAGTTCGCGACCGAATGTGCTGTAACGGCGCTCGGTCTGTGAGAGCTTCCGGGAGAAGAAAGCGATCGGCTGCCAAAGTCCATCGACCAACTGCTGCAGGACTGCTCCAATGGCGACGTCCGAGGCATCCACAGTGAGTGACTTGCTGGCGTCGCACTTTGGGTGTGCGAGGAGTGTTGCGTTGGCGAGCGCTTCCTTGATGAAACTGAAATCTGTCTCGGCGTCGCCTGTCCAGGAGATGGAAGCGTTCTGCTTCGTTTGACCGGACAGAAGTGTATCGAGTAGGTGCGAGATAGCAGCGCAGTAGGGAATAAACCGCCTGTAATAGTTGGCAAGCCCGAGGAATTATTCGCAGTTGTTGGTCGTGGCAACTGTAATATAGCTTCCACGCGCGCGGCTGGTGGAGAGATCCCATGGGAATCCACGCGATGGGCAAGGAAGTCCAGTGGAGAAACTCGGAACTCGCTCTTCGGTCTGTTGACAACTAGTCCGTACTTGCGGAGCCGCGTAAAAACTTGACGCAGGTGAAGTTCGTGATCCGCTTCTGAGGTGCTGAAGACGAGGATGCCGTCGATGTACGCGAAGCAGCACGTCAAACCACGAAGAACCTGGTGCACGAACCGTTGAAAGGTTTGTGCGGCGTTTCGTAGACCAAACGACATACGTATGTATTGAAACATGCCAAAAGGTGTTATTATGGCAGCCTTCGGTACGTCGGAAGGCTCGACAGGTATTCGGTGGTATGCCTTCACTAAGTCGATCTTGCTGAATACGGTGCAACCGTGCAGCAAAGCCGTGAAGTCCTGGATGTGTGGTATCGGGTAGCGGTCCGGTACCGTCACTTTGTTGAGGGCGCGATAGTCACCGCACGGCCTCCAGTCACCTGACGACTTGGGGACCAAGTGTAGCGGTGATGACCAGGCACCAGAAGAGGGGCCGACGTATCCGAGCTCAAGCATATGCTCGAATTCTTGCCTTGCGATCTTGTAACGGTCAGGAGCGAGACGACGAGCACGTGCAAACACCGGCGCTCCTACTGTCACAATGTGGTGAGTGACATGGTGCCGTACCGGGTCTTCAAGAGATGGAGTACGGAAGAGATCGGAAAATTCTTTCAGAAGTGTAGACCACGGCGGAGAGACTTTGGCATGAGCTTACACGAGACGCAAAGGTGGTAAACTTGATGTCATGCCTTGAACATTTAGGTGGGTCTCAGAATCCAGGAGACGGTCATGTCGTAGGTCGAACACAAGCTTAAAATACGAAAGAAAGTCGGCACCGATGATTGGTACACGCACGTCAGCGACTAAGAAAATCCACCGAAACGTGCGTCTCAAGCCAATGTCAAACGTAACGCACCTGTGTCCGAAGGTCCTTATGGTTGAACCATTGACAGCAGTGACAGGCGGCGTGGTCTGACGTCGTCGGCGGTCCTCCAGCGTAGGAGGAACGACACACACTTCGGCACCTGTGTCGATGAGGTACCGGACTTTCGTGACGCGATCTGTGACGTGGAATAGGGGGCTGTATGTCGGGCCTAAAACACTGGCCGCCGCCAGTGCGTGCCCGTGCGTTTCCCGCAAACTGGCATGGCTGATTGCACTGACGAGCGCATGCAGCGTATCGGCGGTGGTACCAGCAGACGCTGTGAGGCAGACTTGGTGATCTGTCGCGGCTTTGGTGTCGCTGTCGTGACACACTGCATCGGTGGTCTGCTTTGAGCGAGCTGAGTTCAGCGGCCAGCTGGTTCACTTTGCGGTTGAGCTCCTCGTTAGCTTAAAGGAGACGGTACAAGCGGTCGTCGCGGACCGGCGCAACGAGAGAAGAGTCATGTTGTCGCTCGATTACAGATATGGCCGGGGTCCCGACATCCATAATTTTGTCGGCCATCTGTGCCAGGTAGTCGAGGTTTTTTGTGGAGGACACGCTAAAGATCATCCGCCCCTGCTGTGGCAGTCGCTGTAGGAAGAGCTAACGTAAAATGGATGCGTCCAAAGCAGCAGACTGGTTCCCAATCAGATGCCGCATGCGACGCAGAAGCTCCGTGGGCTTTCGGTCACCGAGCTCCTCCGCGGTGAGTAGCTGCTGCAGCCTACGCTGTTCCGACTCGGTGGTCCGGCGTATAAGCTCTGTTTTTAAGAGTGTCGTAGGGTGTGTCAGGAGGCGGAGAGCGCAGAATGTCCCTTACGATGGCGATGACAGCAGGTGGTAAAGCACCGATGGCGTAGTCGTACCTTGCTGTTTGCGATGTTACTCGATGTCGTCGGAAGAGAGGCTCGACGCTCAGAAACCAGAGTTCTGAGTCCGACTGCCAAAACTCCGGTAGCTTGAGAGTAGCGACATGTTCGGGTACCGTGGGATTCGGTGTGACGTCGCTGTTGGGTGTGGTGTCCATGATCAGCCGGAATGAACGAAGCTGAAGGTGTTTACCGTGAACACTCGGTGCGTTGGCGATGGAACGAGCAGGTGGCGCGTTGGCGTCGGAAGTCCAGGGTCACCACTTGGGAGAAGACGTGATGGCGTTTGGTTGCCCACATTTATTTATGCACTATCACAGACGCTGTTGCTTTTGCCGCCGTTCTTGGCATCTTGTCGCCGTTCTACTCTCGCGCTCAGCACGAACGCGCGGAGCAGCCGAGGCGCAACATCATCGTCGTCATCAAGACGCTAACGGCTCGCCATGGAAGCATCGAGAACGTTCGAGAAACTGCCGATACGAGCAGGCGCGTCCTGCGCTGAGCGATAATGTTAAACTTTAGTTAGCCGATGAAAAGCGGTCACCGGTGAAAGATAAAAAAGTCAACGTGTCAGTATATATATATATATATATATATATATATATATATATATATATATATGTATATATATATATATATCACCCTCCGCAAACAAATCCTATGCTATACACGAAGTTACTCGGAGCTAGAACGCGAACGCTTAAAGCGCACGGCATTGCTAAGCGTGCAAAGGTCGTCGGCTACGCTCAAGCGGTGCAGGCGGCGCCACGGTCGCGGAAGGAGCGCGCTAGAGAGGACAACCGAGGAGGAGGGAAGGCGTAGGAGGAGAGTGTCACTACTTTTTATTTAGAGGGGTTTTATTCATTTTTCACCCCAGCGTCGCCGACACCAGCCGCTAGAGACGTGTTAACAATGATCATCATCAGCCTATATTTTATGTCCACTGCAGGACGAAGGCCTCTCCCGGCGATCTCCAATTACCCCTGTCTTGCGCTCGCGTATTCCAACTTGCGCCTGCAAATTTCCTAACTTCATCATCCCATCTGGTTTTCTGCCGACCTCGACTGCGCTTCCGTTCTCTTGATATCCATTCTGTAACCCTAATGGTCCACCGGTTATCCATCCTACGCATTACATGGCCTGCCCAGCTCCATTTCTTTTGCTTAATGTCAACTAGAATATCGGCTATCCTCGTTTGTTCTCTGATCCACACCGCTCTCTTCCTGTCTCTTAACGTTAGTCCTAAGAGTTTTCGGTCCATCTCTCTTTGTGCGGTCCTTAACTTGTTCTCCAGCTTCTTTGTTAACCTCTAAGTTTCTGCCTCATATGTTAGCACCGGTAGAATGCAATGATTGTACACATTTCTTTTCAACGACAGTGGTAAGCTCCCAGTCAAGATTTGACAATGCCTGCCGTATGCACTCCAACCCAATTTCATTCTTCTGTAAATTTCTTTCTCGTGATCAGGGTCCCCTAAGAGTAATTGACGTAGATAAACGTACTCCTTTACAGACTCTAGAGGCTGACTGGCGATACTGAATTCTTGTTCCCTTGCCAGGCTACTGAACACTATCTTTGTCTTCTACCTATTCATCTTCAACCGAATTCTTACACTATCTCGAATAAGGTCCTCAATCATTTGCTGTAATTCGTCTCCATTGTTGCTGAATAGGGCCAATGTCATCTGCAAACCGAAGGTTGCTGAGATACTCGCCAATGATCCTCCCTCCTAAGCCTTAATTCCCAGTCTAAGAGCTTGAATACTTCTTCTAAGCATGCATTGAATAGCATTGGAGAGATTGTGTCTCCTTGCCTGACCCCTTTCTTGATAGGTAACTTTCCACTTTTCTTGTAGAGAACCAAGATAGCTGTGGAATTCTTGTAGATGTTTGCTAAGATATTCACGTATGCCTCCTGTACTCCTTGATTGCGCAATACATCTATGACTGCTGGTATCTCTACTAAATCAAATGCCTTTTCATAATCTATAAAAGCCGTATAGAGAGGTTGATTGTACTCCGCAGATTTCTCGATTTCCTGATTGATGACATAGATATGATCCATCGTAGAATATCTCTTCCTGAAGCCAGCCTGTTCTCTTGGTTGGCTGAAGTCAAGTGTTGCCCTGATTCTATTGGAAATCATCTTGGTGAATATTTTATACAATACTGAAAGGAAGCTAATGGGTCTATAATTCTCCAATTCTTTAACGTCTCCCTTCTTATAGACTAGTATAATGTTGGCGTTCTTCCAGCTCTCTGGTACACTTCAAGTTGTGAGGCATTGCGTATAAAGGGCCGCAAGCTTTTCAGGCATAATATCTCCTCCATCTTTGACTAAATCTACTGTTATTCCATCTTCTCCAGCAGCTTTTCCCCTGGTCATGTCTTTCAAGGCCCTTCTAACTTCATCGCTAGTTATAGAAGGAGCCTCTGTATCCGGTTCATCACTATTTCAAATGAAAGTAGCTTGGCTGTTTTGGGCACTGTACAGGTCAGTATAGAATTCTTCCGCTGCTTTTACTATGTCATCGAAATTGCTGATGATATTACCATGTTTATCTTTCAGTGTATACATCTTGCCTTGTCCTATGCCAAACTTTCTTCTTACTGATTTAATGCTGCGTCCATATTTTACGGCTTCGTCAATCTTTCCCACGTTATAATTTCGAATATCCCTTGATTTCTTCTGGTTGATCAGTTTTGACAGTTCAGCGAATTCTATCTGATCTCTCGAGTTGGACATTTTCATGTTTTGTCGTTTCTTTATTAGGTCCTTTGTTTCTTGGGAGAGCTTACCTACTGGTTGCCTTGGTGCCTTAGCTCCCACTTCAATTGCTGCTTCTGAGAGCAACGTAGTTGCGGTTTCATTCATTACCTCTATGTTGTTTTCATCTTCCTGTTCTAAAGCTGCATATTTGTTTGCGAGCACCAGCCTGAATTGGTCTGCTTTTACCCTTACTGCGTCTAGGTAGGCCTGTTTCCTCTTGACTAATTTCACTCTTTCTCTCTTCAAATTGAAATAAATCCTAGACATCACTAACCTACGGCCACTGCACTTTACCTTACCTAACATTTCTACATCCTGCACTATGCTTTGATCGGCAGAGAGTGTGAAATCTATTTCATTCCTTGTTTCCCTATTAGGGCTTTTCCAGGTCCACTTCTTGTTGCAGCGCTTCGTGAAGAAGGTGTTCATTATTCGGAGCCTATTCCTTTCCGCGAATTCTACTAACATCTCTCCTCTTGCATTCCTAGAATCGATGCCAGATAGGTTGAACGGATGTCATCGCGGACGCCATATTGGTGTACCAGTAGGTCGAGAAGGGGCGTAAGTACGGAACATGACAGCATCAAACAGCGCGTTTGCGTTATCTCCTTGCTATCTGCGGCGTTCGCAGTCGACGCTACAGACTGATATGACGCCGTGCCTGCAGTATCTAAAAGCCCAAGGAGTGGGGTTGGCACTACAGGGCAACGTGGCGCACCGGAATGACGTCGGGCGCCACGCTTCAATGCCAGCGGGCCGCCGGCATTGAAGCGTTATGGCACGTACACACTAGCGGTAAAACGCGCGCGGCGCGCCGCCGGCGGCAAAACGCAGCAGCGGCAGGGCGGCCACACCAACCGGCGGGGCGCCGCTGCGGCAATCACGTGACAGACTAGACTCCTCTCCCCTTCTCGAACTATCCGGGAGCTGACGCGTGCAGATGATAGTGCGAAACGAGAAACAAGCGGTAGGTCGGGTCCGCATGGCACCATTTCCCCCGCGCACGTCACGGAAGCGGGCCGCTCTCATTGGTCTCCTTCATCCGCGGCACGCGGCAAACCGCAAAAAATCGGTCCAGGAGCGACCCATGCCGCGGCAAGAAAACCTCGTTTCGAGGCTGCTTTCGCGGCGCGCGTCTTGCCGCCGGCGGCGCGCCGCGTGTGAGTGATTTTAAAAGGAAGAGAAGAGAAAAGTACAGCGCCGTAACTGCCTCTCGGGGGAGGGCACCTCAACAGCGCTGTACAGGGAAGGGGGTGAGGGACATATAGTGACAGGCTAGTGAGAAAGTGGGGTCGCGCGTTTTGCCGCTAGTGTGTACGTGGCATTAGGCCAACGCCGCAGACAGCAAAGAGATAACGCAAGTTGCTCGTTGGGCCGGACCAGCGGTGACGTCGGAGACGTGACGAAAGGGAAGGGGGGCGGCGACATCGACGACACAGACGCTTTTTTGCGGCCAGTTTCAATTTCAAGCAGCCAGCCAAGGGGAACTGATTGTTCGCGTAGCTCCCACATGAACTGCGCTATTCAAAATTTGATTGTTGGGCTAGGTAGTGTCGAGGACGGGCCCCAAAGTACTCATTTGCTGTAGGCACTTATTGTTGATAATTATAAAGTTAATTAGCGTAACTTCGCTAATTACGCACGTAAGTGCGGAAATTGCTCTGTATCTAGAGGCCGCCAATCCGTACACTCGAATGGTAAACATAACGTGACCAAGATTTACATTTTCCCAATTTTAAAAATTTGGTGCAGCTAAAAAAACACCCTGCATAGCTGCACACACACTGCACAAAATTCAGTCTAGGGTAGCGAGTGCACCCTGGAGTAGCCGTTTCAGACCCAAGGCTTTTATAGCATGCCATGAAAGTCACAAGATAATCTATCAGGATTGCAACCCTTTACACTTATTCAACATTTAATGTTAGAGCTGGCAATTTCATTTACAGTTATATTCATACCTACTGCCGTAATACGTATTTGACCTTGATTAGTCATTATGTATTTATTTGTTCAGTTACACTGCCCACCTTAAGAAACCTTTGGCTGCTTCCTTCCAATGGATATATTTGCCATACCGTAATTATTAGTGAGTATTTGTTTAAGTTATAGGAAAGCATCCACAGCACCTAAGAAATAGATGCGCCCGTACTACATGAGCTTCGAAGTAACAGTTGTTTTGTTTGCACTGATCGTAGCTGAGCTCATGTCATGTTACAAATGGTGTCAGGGCTACATTTTGGCAATTTATTAATCATATACTTTCGATTTTAGGAAAACGCACCAGATACCACCAAGTTGCCTACGTGCGTTCGGCACTCGTTTGTGCTGTTGAGCTGAGAGATACTGACAAGAGCTGACAAGTTGTATTCCAGTAGATGCTGGTTAGATTTGCCAATACAAACTAGTTACAAAACTGCAATCAAATGTTTTATCAGAATACTTTGACAGGATAAGTGAGCCAATAACTCACGCCGTCTTGCATGTTTGTTTGGTCGACTTGTCCGAAACTAGTTTGTCGCAGCAGTGTTAATGAAAAAAAATTATTTAGATTTCTCCTGATCATGCGTCCCTAGTCATGCCGAAATTACTTTTTCTGTGAAAACCGTAGGCCTAGGCTAAAGCCGTACCACTCCATCGCATAATCTCACCTAACTGCACCATTTTTCCTCAGGTTGTCAAGATGCTTGCGACGGTGGTGCTGATGTTCGCCGTGTGCTGGCTGCCGATTCACCTGATGAACCTGATATTGTACTTCGACCGCGCCGCCATGCAACCAGACACGACGGAGCAGGAGTACCTGTACATCGCGGCCTTCTTCTCCTGCCACTGGTTCTCGATGGCCAACAGCTTCGTCAACCCTATAATCTACTGCTTCATGAGCGACAACTTCAGAGTGAGTGTCTGTTACTCATTAGACATGCAGTGCTTTTACCAGCTTTAGCTCGATAGAAGCCCCATGAGCACGCACCGATCTCCAAGCTGTTCAAACATTTCGACTCTGAACGCTCAAATGAATATTATGGTCACTTAATGGGGAGCAAAAAGGTGTTACTTGTGTATGTATCAAATCTTGTAAAACACCACGAATATGCTCTGTGCACTGTTTGTAAACTTGAACTTGCACAGTACAATGAAAAAAAGAAAAAAAGTAAACATGCGACTGCTTGAGACAGCCACCGTGGTTTGTTTGCTTCAAGGGGCAGTTAATTTGCAGGGAACAGTGGTGAGCGACAGCACAGTAGCGTTGATATCGGCCTGAAAGCCTAGAGATCAGCTGCTCTTTATTGAAGAGGCTTCCTTGAGGTTTCAAATGTCAATTTTGCCTTAGGAAGCAGCTGAAGTGTGAAATGTTTTACAACTTCAATGCCAATTATATATGCTCTCTTTTCTCTCACTGCCATTATGCTAAAGAATAAACAAGCATGGGGGCACCTAAGCAACTTTATGATGTATAAATGCGAGAGCATTACTTTTCGCTGGATCTATCGCTGAGTTATGTTGTCACTGAGTTTAGTGTTACGGCGAAATGTTGTTTAGTACTGCTGCGTTGTGTTTCCGAGTGTAATGTTGCTGCTATAGTGAGGTCGCAACAACGCAAGACGTCAAACCGGCCATATTGCGATCTGTCAGCTGAGTTTTATTTGCGGAGTTCTCATTAGTGTTTCACGTACATTGCGTTGAGTGCTCATTCTCGATAACACCACTTTTCTGCATGATGACACCAATTTGCCGAGCGATGGCAGCACGTTTGCGAGCGGCACCATGGTGTTGACACTACATTTGTTCATCAGGTTCGTGGGCGAACTCCCCCTAATACTCTGGGGGGATGTCACAGCCGTCGTCCAACGGGCACCTGATGCGCGTTGCATCTTATTCGTCGTCGTGCTAAATGGGCTCCGGCGATGGCGTCTGCGGGGCCCCGACAACGCGAAAGGCACAGCGAGCGGTTGCATCTCGCCGTGCTCGCTACGCAGCCGCTCGCTCTGCCATCTAGTGAGTCGCCCGCCAGGCAGAGGCAAACCACGCGCACAGGCTTGAATATATTCATTATTGTCGCCGGTTGCATCAGCGGCGCAATACAACGGGAACTTAGCGTGCTCGGCTACTGAACGGTAGCAGTGGCGGTGGGGCAGACGATCGAATCCTCACCGTGGCCACTTTTTTAGTGGCACGAGCACCGAGTGACCCTTGTTTCTTGCGCAGCAACTTCTGGTTAGGAACCGACTTTCGCTTTGTCACAGAAGTGAGACAAAATTAAAAATAAATCATAAACAAATAAAAACAGGTAGATATCGATGGTTCTACTTATGGTTATCACTAGTTTAGTACAGTAAAGAGCTAATTAAGGACCAGGAATAATGAAAAACAAATAATCAGTCTAATTGTCTACGTCGTCGTCGTAGTCACGGTAAGCAAGCGGCTCGTACTCGCGCTCGGCACGCGCTCGTGCCACTGCTCCCGCGTTCGTCGTCGTCGTCTTCCACAACTGGCCGCGTTGAAGCAAGCATCTCGCGCTCGGCACGCGCTCGTGGCACTGCTCCCGCGTTCGTCGTTGTTGTCGTCTTCCACATCTGGCTGCGTTGCCGCTCATCATTCCAGCGTAGTATTTCACTTCGGCGGCGTCCAGAAGTGAAATACTACGCTGGAATGATGAGCGGCAACGCAGACGCCCGCTCTACGAGAGCCCCAAAGCTCTTGTGGCCTGCAGAACCTTTAATAAAGTTGATTTCCTTCCTTCCTTCCATTTCACTTCTCTTCTGTCGTCGTAATGGGGAGGCCGCGTTTACGCAGTTATGAGAAATTGCTTAAGGCAGTATGAGCCCATTAGCGGAGTATCATTGCATGCTTCGCACCTCCCCAGGTTTCACGTGAGTGGAGCTGCATTTCGCTCAATGGGTCATTTCACACTTAAGCATAAAATTTTATTCACCACTCAAACCAAGCCTTCGACTTAACTCGTGCCAACTGTAATAACTAATAAATGCCCACACCGCCACGGGGCCGTATATACTCGTGCCAGCCAGCGGCGAATGTTTTTTTTTTAATTTAGATGAAGATGACGTAATTTGTGTGCCGTTTTTGTGCCACGGCTTTCTGATTATGGCGGGGTCGCACAATGAACAAAGCCATACTCTTGCATAAAACAAAAGCCGGCGCTCATGCTTGCGCATTGTCAGGTGTAGCCGCTGCATCATGTGTAACGTGAAGTTTCGGTTTAAAGGCAGTAAATTTGGCGGGGATAGCTCTAAATAGTTATCGTTACCTTGTGCAAGGGGCTCGCCTACCGATAGCTGATTAAGGAATGTAGTTTATCTATAGAGAGAACGGGCGCACTAATTAGACGCCTATACCTCGTATATCTATTAATCACCGCTGTACCCTTCCGACAAACATTCGTCACTCACACACATTTATCAGTATCGTCCAACAAGGCGTAATATTGTTTTCTCCCAGAGCTTCCAAGGCTTTTATGAGATTTCGGGCGTTTTTCAGCGGAAATGTAGAAACTCTGATACTGTCTTTAGGCTGTAGGCGTTTACTACACAGTATCTTGTCAAAGTCACGTCTGATGGATTTGTCTCACGAAAGGTTGCTCTTTTGCGTGGGCTAGACTGAGTGTGCAAAAGAATGCTCCTCTTGTTGCTCACGAGAAAGAAGAATCGTCGACCATGAACCTTCCTACCAGAAAGCGTGTTATTGCACAAAAATATAACCCTCAGCCGAACAACGGTTCTCAAGTTGAAATAGTTAGCACCGGGGATGTGCCACCTTAGAGCGAGGAGGAAGACCGCTAGGTGGAAGCAAACCTAGTCTTGCAAATATATTGCCGGAAGTTGTTCCAGCCTGGCGACCGATCGCATGCCGGCGGCGTCCCTTCGGCTAGTCTTGGCTGCATGCTGGCATCTTGTGAAGCGCTCAGGTGACGATCCGTCAATCCAATTTCTTTACTCTGTTCTCTAGGTGGTCTGACTATATTACAAAAGAGGATATATATATATATATATATATATATATCGTTTTGTTTATACACGATAATTTCATCAAATACTGTGTGATAGGAGACACGCGCACTCATACGCACACATTTATGGGGTTCACGTGTGCACTAATGACAAGGAGAAAGGGATTGGAAAATGAAACGAATCGTTACATAATGCGGGCCCACACTGCCAAAACTGAACCAGAGCCCTCCAATATACGAGATTTCACGCATTCCCTGAGTGGCTAGGAACTTCAATAAAATGCCAGCAAATGTAGATCAGCTGAGTAGGATTGCCTTCCGATTTTTATTGCACGTCCATAAGGAGGAGGAGGGGGGAGGGGCATACACCAAAAATTGCTCACACGTGTTCGAACGAAAGAAAGATGTTGCCTTTCGTCATACCTGAGCTCACACAGCGATTTGTGAAAAACATATACTTGCTCCTTCTAAGAGCAAAAACAATGCTTTCCCCTCTTGAGGATTTCCCCTCTTGGAGGGCGTAGTGCGTATGTGTATTAAGAACAGGTCACACTGAAAGAATGGTTAGAGCAATACATAGGGCGTTACGTGCAAAGACTTACCTGGAGAGGCACTGTTGCTAAAAACCAGGTCAAAAGCAAGGGGTACAAGCTACATTGTTTTACCTGTAATTATGCCTATACTAACAAGAATGACCAGATAGCTTGTTCTTGGCAAATGAAACACGATACACGGAGCGCGCGGCCGCCGGCTCTTGTTGCGCCACATGCAGGTTAGCCCTCGTGAAAGCGAGCTGGTGCATTGTGGTATACGCTGACGGCGAGAGGGTTGGTGACGCATGGAGGCAGCATCCGGCCGACCGTCGTTCTGTGTTTCGCGGTGGCGCCGCTGAAGTACTGCCAAGCCGTGGTTGCTGCAGCGCGCTCATGTGGTGGCAGAACTGACAACGCGCGCGTTTCGCAGCACTTGAATGAGTATGTTTTCGTGGTGTGCTAGCATGGCTCATGGTTTCGGAGTAGGACCAAGGTGCTTGAGGCATACTGCACACTCACTAAAACAGAGAGATGAATGAGCGAAGAAGGAATAAATATTAACTTTCATTCTTAAAAAAATGTAGCCTGCCAAAAAAAGGCTTCCCTCGTTAATGGCTTTAAGCACGCTTGATCTGCCCTCTTGGCTTTGGCCTCCTGTTATACTAGTACTTCGTCATGTTGCCTCGATCATTCAGGACGGCCGCTATCTACCGGGGTAGGCTGTTGAACAGGCGGACGGCGAGAGGTCGGTATGCGCAGGATGATTCCACTCGGCATCCATGGCCGCCCGCAGATCATCGACCGAGGCTAATGAAGCGGTTGACGAGACATGGACCGCTGTATGGCGCCCCAGTCATTTTCCATTATATTCATGTTGGTCCCTTGCGGTGGCCACTCTAGTACCTAATGCGTCTTTGCTCCAGAAACTGAGTCACCGACACTGAAATAGGGAAAGGGCTCCTGTCTACCTAGTAGTACAAGAAGCCATCCGTAAAGGGCCCGTCAAGGACGGGGGGGGGGGGGGGGCAGGGTGCTGTCTGGATCTCTGTATGCAGCAGCATTGAAGCGGCCTTCGAGAAGCACCAAGGGCCCGAATGCGTCTTTTGATATGGCTCCCCAGACGCTGACGGAGCAGCGTCCGCTGCCCAGGTCACTCGCTGGAGATTTCCTCCGTCAAATCTTTGAAAATGGAGGAATGCTTGTCACTGATGTGTTCTTATTTAGGAGTGATATGCAAACACGGATTCCGAATACAGTGGTACACATTGAAAGCGTTGGCTGCGTATGATAGAGCATTCGAATGACGGAACACGTATCACAACTTGTTGCAGGGCTAGTTGGTTAATCTTAATCCGTAGTGTTAAGACGCAACCAAGGACGGAAAAAAAGAAGGATCAGGACAGGAAAGAGCGTCATTGTGCTTGTGCGTCATTGCGTCGGACGTTGTTCCTCTCGGTCGGCATCCTCAGGGCATGTTATCTAGACGGGCTTCATGGCGGTACGCATTAACAATCTTGCCAAATGAGGAATACGCGTGCTTAACTGTCGCAATTTGTGACTGCGACATGCCTGTGTCATACAGGATAACTATTTGAATAGGCTCTGCCAAAGCTACCAGTATACCTGGCACGGTTGATACAGTATGAAATTCCGTTATAATAGTTCTGCCGTTTTATACAAACTTATACAGTGGCGCGATTGATAAGGGTCGGTGTCTTTCCTGTCCAAACAGTTAGATAAGACGGGTAATCACCGGTCGCTGTCAGAATTTTTCGCCGCAGAGGTTTGCAGTATAAAGTTATCTATTTGCAACAGCAACGCATCATGCGCCGTGAGTACGTGGGGTGGGTGATGTATATCAAAGAAGGCCTTGTGCTGCTTGGTAAGCCTCAAGGCAGATTCTACGTCGGCGAAAACGGTGGTCTCGTGGACAACGCCTTTCTCCTCTATGTTTTCCGCTGGCCTTTCGCTGACGACTTCTTCATTGTAACGTATACCGCTGCGCGTTCATATGGCGGTATCATTTAGCCGGCTTCGATTGTGGGGAGACATTTGGTGAATGGATGAATGTATCGCGAGGTTTTACGTGCAACAGAACGATCTACTTATAAGGCTGTATGGAGTGTTGTTACGCCTACACATTAACGCGAGTACAAGAAACGAACCAAGCTTGCGCACCAAGCAGTGTTCATTGAATCGCTCACACTTCTCAGGCATATTTCACATTTCGCAGAGGGTAAATATTGCAAGGATACATATAAAGGAGTCGCAGCTTCGCCCGAAATGCTAAGCATCGATTGCGATAGCAAATTTGTAGACTGCTATACGAAGTAAGGATAGTACGTTTATAGGCCGTATAAAGCCGCAAACATTCGCTTGCTAAATTAACAAGCAGGGTGTCACGCGCGCACAGGTAAACATGAATAGATTTCGCTCGATGACCGCGGAAACTCGCTGTCAAAATGCTGGAGTGAGGAAGCGCAGCGGCAGCAGCGAGCGTATTGAACTTCGTGCTGTCTCTCGCTTCACCGCGAACTAAACGTCGAAAGCACAGCGTGTACGAGGCTACCGGCATTCGGTGCACTTTGTCCACGTCGCAGATCGCCTTCAAGATACGGCTGCACGCGGCCGCAAGCAGCAGCTGCTGTAGTAGGACACCCCCACCCTCCCAATCTTCCATCGCTTCCCCCCATGCCTCGCGCGCGACAAACGAAGGCGCGTTTCCGCTGAGCCGCGCGCGGAAGCTGCGATCGTCGGCTGACCCTCGCAAGCTTTCACTCGCGCATACAGCGTACTGCGGGCGCCGACGATGTTATCATGTTTGGACTTCATACGAAACATCACGGCGAAGGTGACGCCGACGGCAGAAATATGGTTGGAGTGTCAATGTAATTGCTATCTCAATAAAATCACAATGAAGCATTAGGAGCAAACAAGTAGTTTCTTCGCATGCACAGGGCTCTTCAGGGAGCGCGAATGTTAGCTGTACAGCCTGTGAAGAGTGGCTACCTAAGTGACGTAGCCTGCTTCACTAGGCAAGTTCTCATGTTTTATGTGTATGCTATGCCCACGGTCGTGAAAATAACCGTACTTGTGCCCCGATTTTGTGTTTACTTCGGCGCAGTTGACGTTCGGAAATTTTCGAAAGGTATTCAAAAAATACTCGCATTTACGAATAGCGACCATTTGATTTGAAGACCGAATTTCAAATATTCGAACACACCTACACAAATTGTATCTACTCGTTCCGAGCTGGCTATAATACAGCACTGGCTGAAATGCCAGTGCGGGAAAACCGGTACGCCAGCTCAGAAATCTCGATCCGCTTTACCATCATTTCGACTTTGCCTTGAAAGCGCTTACGTTGCTTAACGACCTTCTATGCCCCTCGATGCCCTGCGAGCTAATTGCGGTCCGCGTGTTCCGTTCTTGTCTCTGCGCAGGCGGACGTGATGCAGTTGATATTGAAGCGTAGTTTAACCGGTCTCGACTGGGCGCGCACCACGAAGCGCTGGTCGCAACAGCCGCCACAGCAACGGGAGAAGCAACATAAGCAACTCGACGCCACTTGCTCCTTGAACGGCGCTCTCCCCGGGGTTGCAACATCAAGGCGATGAGTGCGAGTATTGAGGTTAGTGGCTTCCTGGGCGCCTTTCTTTCAGTAATTTAGTCTCAGCTTAATTGAATTTGGATTTGTTTACTTAGTTCGAAATACTTGTGCTAGCGATGTAGGCAACCAAAAGAATGGACAAGAACATATCAATGTCCGCGACCGATTCAATTAGAGAAGTAGACTACGTTTTGTTGCAGGGAAAAAAAGGGCCTCCTTTTTTTGGCGGCGTTGGCAGCGGCCATTGGCTTTCTCTTCAGGTAACATAAAATAATTTAATTATTAGTAATTATTTACACTCATTAAAAAATTAATGTAGTAAGACTAGAAGAGAACCAGGAAATACAGTAAGTATGATGGTGGCATGAAGTATGCAATTAAGAAAAGATTAATCGAACGGCACGCTAACATCAGCAGCGCAAAACGGATGGTGAATAATGCAGATGCGAATGGTCGAGAAATAGAACAGCGGTAGAGGGGATGCCGCGTTGTAGGCGACAATATCCAAGAATATGGATACCTTAATGCAAGGGCAGTGTCGTTAGTCATTTTTTTTACTAACAGACAAAAATAGACATCACATGCTGCAATGTAATGCCTACTAAAAGGTTCTGAGTGTATTCGCACGTTCGCGTATACTGAGCCACCAAATATGTACCAAACACATGCGTTACGTATTGCACATACGCCAGCTAGGGCATCCTCAGCACGCATCGTACATCCAAGAGATGCGGCATCGTGACAATAAAAACCGCATTTTGGCGGCCTCCGTTAAGCTCGCAGTTAATTACGCTATGATATTTCTGTGGTGCCATAGGAAGTTGGGAGGTCTTTGGGGATACAGTCAGTGAGACAGCACTGCGGACTGACCACCACGCACACTACACGCTTACCTTGAGTGCACCGTCGTCATCAACAACGCTCAATATGTTCGCTATCCCTTGCGCCGGTTGCCGTCAGGCCTTGATTGACACCTTTCTAACAACGGGTGTTCGTGCAATCACTTTAAATGAACAGCTAATTTCCAGCGTTCTCATTCGCTGCTTTCATTCGAGCACAGAAGCTACGATAATACGATACGCAACTCCTGCTCGCATCGGGTCGGCAGAGTCCTGGTGGGGATGCGAAGGCAGAGCGAAGAGCCCTGGGCTAGGGTGGGTATCCTGTAAGTGCCGACTTGGTGGACATGTCAATTTTCTCACCTGCGGAATTTCTGATTGGCTGGGCTGGGGTACGCGTGAGAAGGAGACAGGCGCCACCAGCCAATCAGTACCTCAGCCGCAGACGAAATTGAAATTTCCACAAAGCGGACACTTACAGAATACGCTCTCAGGCGGTGCAGTCGGTTGCTTTTAAATTTTAGCGTGTTCCACACGGAGAGCGTCGCGTCACATGCTAGTACGCGCTGCATGTATTCTAGCGTATGGCTGCATCTGACTGTGACAATAGACAGTTCTAGAATATCGTTCGGTGCACATCCCTTCAAGAATTTCAATTTATTGTACGGGAACACAAATGTAAATAAGAGACGGCGCCGTCTGACGTTTCATGCTTAACATGCCCAAGCCAAGACGATGCATTAGCAATCATTCTCCCGTTTCTATGGTGGCGCGCCTCGTCAGGCCTACTGTCGCCAGAATTACCGAACGGTCTGAGAACTTGGACGTTCTATGTGCTCACAACTAGCTTCAGGTGAGTTTAGAGGAAGCGAAATCTCATTTCAACCATTACTCACAATCAACGATAGCGAGAGCATAGCTATCACAATAATTGACGCTGAAACGATAGCCATAAGTGCCGCTATATCTTTGATAACGCCAAATCAGGTACGTTAACATAGCGTGCCTAAACCACAGAAACCCAATAACGTACGGAGACAATGTGGAAAACGATACTTCTTCACGTACGTAATGCCTTTAACGTTTGCTCGCAACCACTATTCTAAACTGTATAATAGCAGGGATTCTTGTGCGCTCTCTTCAAGACATGACCGAGCAGTGTTATTGGTGTGCTCGTTAGACATTATGCCGCAGCAGGCAACCCTCGTTTGTCGGCTATGGCTAGAAGCAGCCTTCCGTATTGAAATAGTTGACAACGATGCTTGTGACGACTGTAGTCGTCAGGAGACCTTATGCACATTTTGTGTGAGAGTCCTGGACAGAGTGTGCAGAGACGATCGGTCACCACTGCACCAGCTCGCATTGATGATGCATCATTGTCAGAGCAAAATATTTTGTAATACCGACTTCATAAGCCTTCGCAGAAGAAGGCTACGAATGCATTGTTGCAATGTTAAGTACATCAAAGCAGCACAAGCGACTTTAGCACTCCGTTATTCTGAGTTGTGAATCGATGTGATCGTGTACAGGTATCTGTTTTCTCTCTCTATCTTTCACTAAATTTCCTTTTTATTCTTCCACGTGATGCTCTCACGAGTGTAGGGTAGCAAACCACAACTTTTGTCCTGATTAAACTTCTTGCATTTCACCTCTCTTCAAGAACCTCAAGAACATCGGTTCGAGTTGTATACAAATTTTGGCCTAGCACTGCGGTATGATAGTCTCCTGGTTAGTTCAGTTTGTAGAGCGACCGCCCGGAAGGGCATTAGTCCCGGGCTCGATCTCCTGATTAGGATGTATTTTCTTCAACAGCGAAGATTTATTTCTGATAAATCCGTATTAGTTTTCTTTGCAGCTTCGTACTACATTCAGGGGGATTACAATTTCGCTTTCATGAAGCTTCCTCCACCTTGCAGGTTTCCGTAGTGCTGATTTGCCACATCTCGGTTGCATTCACTCGGCCCTTCTACGCAACTGCGCATTTTACCTAGTCTTCCCTGAATTAAAAAAAGTATATTTTATTACATGCGCCTGGGGGTTGCATTCACCAATGCAGACTCAACCTTGATGGAAAGGACTGATAACGCCGAATGCAATGCCTGAGGTGGCGATAAAACTAAAGCACACCATCTGCGCTGCTGCGGAATCATTTAAAAGGAAAGCCTTACCCTCCACACCGCTCTCAACCAGCTAGACGGAGAACCTTTCTTGTTGGATAACATCTTGAGACCATGGTGACAAGAAGGCAAGAGCCCTCCTTTAATACCTGACGGCAACCTTACTGACCCACCTTTCCTGATAAAGCGCTCAGAATTTTCACTACATCGGTGACATCAAAACCAGGCTTTCTCTTCTAATATTTTCCGCGCCTTTTCCATTCTCTCAATGCACGGTAGCCACCCGGGTTCAGTCCTAGTGAACCTCCGTCTCTTTCATTTATCCTTCTGTCTCCCTCAAACACGAGCGAATGGCAGTGAGAAATTTGGCTGTCAGATATTTCACTTTTCCAAATGTGTGCCGATATCAGCACCGAGCTTCTGCTTAACATTTAATTTACCTTAACGAGCATGGAATGAATGCCACAGGGAAATAAATTCCGTACGTGCAATTTCTGTCCTATGTTCGAACCGTCTTATATCCGCGCATTACTGGAATTTCTGCTTCGGTTGCGCTTTTTGATGCCACCTTATTGGTACCCTTTCTGGCCATATTAAATTGGCAATTTCCTTATGTAAGTTATGAAGAGCTACGTGGGTGTAAAATTATGCAAATGCAATAGACGTGTCGTAGTCTATGCTGAGCGAAGCTTCAGAAAAGCGGTTCAAATCTTTAAAACTAAATGCTATGTGCACAATGGTCTTTATTCTCATCCTACGCAGCCAGCAATCTCAGGAAATGTTTGTTTAGCACCGCACAGGTCACAACGTTAATTTCATACAGTGATGATATTTATTCACTACTCCATTCACAAGTTATGTCAAAATGCAAGCACCAAATCACTCGGATGCGCAGTGTCAAACATCGGCGCAGTGATATCACGAGGACGAACACGATGTAAGATGCTTGTCGAAGTGTTCAGTATTGCTTTTTTTTGCTTCTTATTCTCCCATATTTGGTACCCCTTTCCGCATTAGAAGGTAGCCAACCGGAGTGTTCTTCTGGTTAACTTTCCTGTCTTTTCGTTGCTTTTCTTTGTCTCTTCTCGAAGTGAGGTCAGCTATATAGAGGTAACGAAGGAAAGGCGGGGAAGTTAGCCAAGGTCGCGCCCGGCTGGCTACCTTGCACGTGAGGAAAGGTAAAGGGGAAATAAAGATTAGAGGGAAGAAGGAGAGACAGTGTGCGCACAGTGGCAAGTGAATGTTGACTCACGTACAATCTTAAGCGTTGGTACAGTGCCACTTGCCTTGAAGAAGCGCATTAACGTTTTGGTGGCCTTGGTTCATACTAGAGCTCTTCGACCAAGATCCTAGGATCATTGCTTCCCAGTAGTATCTGTCGTCTAAGCGCTAAGTCTAGCACGAACAGCATATTGTTGAGAGTCTATCGGATGGAAAGAGGCACATAATGTGGGGCTGAATTTAGAAAGTTTGTTTTTAAGTGGAGTTGATAACATGCGGGCCGCCTTCGCTATTGAGATGTCCAACATCACAATTTGCCGATGTCGCCTCTCACGAAGAACTTTACCGTCAGAACGTTATGTGAATACAGGCTGGTGCTCCAAGTTTCATCGCAGCCGCGAGAATGGCGTGCGGCGCTGTTGGTAGTTCCAATAAGGAATGAATAGGCATTCGGGTATGCAACGCCCGATGACATGCGGTACAACAAATTTTTTTACAGGACGGAAGAGCCCGCTGGGCAGGTTAAGCTTCAGGCCAGGATCCATTGAATAGAGTCTGTAGTTAGTTAAAATTCAGCAAAGTCCACCATCGTATGGTGCTCCACAATCAAGTGAGTGAATCTGCTGCTCTGCATTGGTTCTGCACAATGGTATAAGCACGCAGTGGTCATGTTGGCGAGCTGAACGCGCAGCCTCATCTATGCTCTTGTTGCCGGAAATTCCGCAGTGGCTCGGCAGTGCCTGAAATATAATGATCAGGAGAGGTGTATGCACAGGGGAGCGGCCACATATATCTAAACACGTACATCGTAGGTTTCTGTACCCATTGTGTCACAGTGGCACATATATCCATTCTGGAGGATTAGCCAAGAATAGGCACATACTCAATGGCGCAAGAATGGTTTTTCCCAAATACAAGCAATCAAAGGACGTCAAAAAGACCATTGAATACGTGCGCTATTCTACAAAGAGGTCTGTGGGTTTTTGAGACCCCTATAAACTGACATAATATGTACAGGTTTTATATCGTGATTTATTTTTTCATTATGCGGAACAGGGGTTCGCTCGCTCGCACTACATTGTCGGTAAACATTCAATGGTATAGTATAAGCCAGTTTATTGGAACCTGGCTTGGGGGTGTGCCTATCAGGCGAGAGACAAACGACGCACGCCAAACGCCGAGATGATAGACAAAAAAAAGCATCGGTTTTAAACTGCATTTCTATCGCTTGCGACCTGAGTGCTTTAATTTTGGCATCAAAGAAATGTCTGCATGCACTCGTTCTGTGTCATATAGAGTAAGCATGGTCTTGGAAGTCGACGCTTAATGAGAGGCGACAAAAAGCCTAACCGTTGAAAATCTGTCGTCTCACGAAAATTCATTATGTCAGCATTATTCTGAAAGAAGTAAATGGGCCTATTTTCCGCTTTAGCTGTGGCGCTGCCTTACAGCTTAACTGCAGAGCCATTAATAAGCATAAGCCAATGAGCCGTAGTAAAATCCGAGTCGCCAGTTTGTAGTTACTGCGCGACTCGGCGTGAAGTGGAAAACTGTCATTTGTTAAATTTATTTTTGGGCGATCGCTTTCTGCGAATATGCTAGTTTGAGCGGTGCCAATATAGTTCAGAAATAAGCCTGGTACTAAATCATAGCCAAAGCGCAAACGCGCGATCTTGAAGTGCGTCTCAAAATTGCATTTAGTCAGTGGTAGCTGAATTAGGATGCACCGATGCGGAAACCGGAGGACTCAACCAGGTGTTAAATGTGCCGCGAGGTTTGTCCGTCTATTTCGCATCGCACAGGGAGTCCACGCTCAAGAAGAGAACAAAGCTTGTCGTTGCGTCAGATTCTGCTTTAGTGGAGTTCACGTCCGTTTGTAGTTGTAGGGTGGACGTGAATAGATGTGACTATGCATGCGTAAAGGCAGGCAGTGTCACTTGAGTATGACAAAAAATTACAAGCTCAATGGCTAAGCAGACGATCTACCGGAGCACAAGTGCTGTTCTTTCTTATTTACACTCGCTTTATATAGCAGCTGAGACATTCTTGCCCTCTTTATCACGTTTGAATCATGCGTAATTCTCTCTTAACTTTCATTCCGCCTGGATTAATATTGCAGTGTAACTGATGGCGAAGTGCTACCATTGAATGGTTTCCTTGTACAGGGACGTAGACTATGAACGCACAAGTGCATGAACAAAAATGAAGATTTATAGATCGTAATGAAGTCTCATTATGGCCAAACATAAGTGACCAAGCATTGCGGATGTTGTACGTGCTGTAGCGAGTGACCCTGCTGAAATGCTTTTGGCTTCAGCAATTTCCCATAGTTCTTCTTAAGACACCTGCAGAACGTATTGAGAAGTCGGGCTCCATTTGTGTGGTTTGAAGTGATTAAGTTAAAGGAATGTTGAAGCCGCTGGAGTCTCAAGACTTTTTTTTTAAAGAGCGACTGCTGTTATCGACCGTTTGAACTACCTAAAAACGGTCTTCTAAGGTGCCCTCTATCTAGCCGATATTTTTTTAACTTTTACGAGCTTACACAAAACCTATTTTACATAGCCGTTGAGCTGGCTACTTGGATACTTGACTACTTGCAGCAATCTACTTGTATTCGTAGAAACTGGGCCTTTGCATTGCAAAGTGTGACATGCAGAACTATAATTGCAGGACCTCCTGGCAGCACTCAACACTCTATTCACCACTGTGGGCGAAGTTTTAGAGTATCAGCAAGGACATGGCTTTCCGGCCGATCCCCAATAAAAAAGACCTTTTTCCCTCTGCCGTCATTCTATATGGTTGTATGGTCTATATTGTCGTATGGTCATATAATTGTACATGGTCGATTATAAAATAGAGACCTTCATACAGGAGTCCATCAAATCATATAGACAGAAACAGGTATCCAGAATATATATAGGACATCAGGGTTTTTTCGATGTGGATACGATCCTGCGTAGTTACGTGGTGCTGGACTCCCTTAAGTTATGTGCATTGTGACCCTCTATATTAGCACTGCGGCATGTTGAAACGTCAGCTACCTTAAACCAGGGCAGGTGGGCAGGCTAATTTCCCAACAAAAGTGTTTTGGAATGTTTTCAAACTACTGTAAAGCCTTCGCGACGGGAGGCGTACTTTGGAATTTTAACTCAGCACCGAGGCGACCACGTAGCTTCAGGTTGTTGTTGTGACCTCAAAGCAACAATCTCTGAGCTACGTCGGCGCTGGCTGCACAAACCGGTTAAGTCAACAATGATCAGACTCGAACTACTAGTTTAGTGAGTGGTTGTTTGTTGTCCGCCAGTCAAATGCGCCGGTCCACTCGGGGATCGGCTATATGAATCAGGTGGTGCGAGGGATCAAGAAAATAGAAAGGTTGAGAAAAATGAATTCAAACGAAACTGGTAACTGAAAATTTTGAAATTGATAGTTAACTGGTACGAATATGACGTGAATATCATCTAAATATTTTAGTAAAGAAATATGAGAATACAAAAACATTGAAAATTTGACCTTGCAATTCTTGTCTCGCACAGAAAATTCCAGAGGGCATCGCAAAGCTTCCTGTGGCTAAAACTCAGTTCGGTTGCACCAAAGGAAATGATCACCGGAAAAGCGAGGGTCAAGCCTAGTTTTCCAAAGGTTCCCAGTTTTTGAAACAACACTCCGCGACATCTAGCGCCGCCACCATGAAGCCTGCGCGTGACTTCTGAAACGCACGGCGTGCCGCTGAGTGCGAACGCTGAGAAACGCGTCGTGCGGCCATCGGGCTCCGCTCTCGCGCTTCTTTCTGTACATCCTGCGCCATCTATTGGCACTGCCGCGATGTTCACGCGTGTATTCCGAGACGAGAAGCGCGGCGCGCGGGTATACCTGCCAACGCTGAGACTTGTTCCCTCGCTTGCCATAGACCCGGTGGCACAGACTTAGCGGCCCAAGCTGGCGAGATGTTTATTGAAGAGCGGCACATACTTAGTACAGTCATGGCGCAGCTCGTAAAGCGTTGGGGTGAAAGACGTTCATTGAAAAGCGGAACATACCCGCTGCATTTGTGGTGCAGCCTGCTAAAGCGTCTGGCTACTGCTCTTGAGGAATTCTTGTGACGTGGGTCCAATTCCGCTCAGGGTCGGAGAAATTTAAGGGATCATATTCGTCATTATAGAGTGGCAGATTCCCAGTGGCAAATACGTAGTTAACCTAAGTTGGCGCCAAAACCTTCATTGAAGAGCGGCACACACCTACTGGCACACACCGAGTGGCCCAAGTTGGCATCAAAAGAGGTTGTAGCGTACTCGCCCCAAGCGGGAGCGAAAAGAAGACGACTACACTCCTTGAAGTTTGGGACAAGAACTAGTTTATTTGCTTAGAAAAACATGCTTCGAAAGCGATAACAGAAAGGGGCATGTTGGCTGCGTATCTCCAGCGGCGCGCCGGAGATAGCGTGAGGCATGTTGGCAGCGTATGCGCCGTGCGCCGCCGGTTTACGAATTGGTATGCGCACACAAATAAAAATTTACACGATCACCGGCATCAAGGTCCGCTACAAGGTTTATTGCTGACCAGCACACACTGAGTGGCACATACCTTGTGCTCCAAGTCGGCGTCAAAGAGTCTCACCGAACAGCGGAACCAACCCAGACCCACATCTAGACTGACCCAAGTACAGAGCGGCACATATATAGCATTGCCACATACTCAGCGACCCAAGTTGGTTCGACGATTGGTTTCGAACCCTGTTTCCTCAGCATAACATCCCGATGCGCTGCCCCCTCGACCATGGACTACCCAATGATGCAGGTAGACAGGAAAACGGTTAGATAAAAACATACATCGCTATCCCCCGGGAGGTGCCCGAAGTACTATAGAAATGCTAATGCATTAAAAACGAATGTCCTGGAGATTCACTCTCATTGCAGCGGAGGAGGAAGATCCGAAAGCAGGGATGTTAATGATAAAAGCGTTTGGTTGGTTGCCCTTCGTTGGGGACGGAAAAGGCGAATAAAAAGATGAGAGACAGAGGCAGGAGAGGCGCCGGTGAATTCGCGCGCTCGCGCGGAGTGCACCACTACGTTAAAGACGTTTACACAGACCAGCCGCTGTCAAGCCTTCACTACATTGGACGAGCACAGATATATATATATATATATATATATATATATATATATATATATATAAAGGAAGGCAGGGATCTTAAACAGTGAAGACTCCGGTTGGCCACCCTACGCAGAAAAATGACAAGGGCCATACCAGACCTGTGCAGATTTGAGGTGGCGGAACTGGGAAGCGCAGTCTCATTATCGATACTTTAGGCTTGTTCCAAGGAACAATTAGACGCGGAAAATCGGAGGTGGACAATGAATATTTGGCATAGTACGTTATCTGCAGTATCAAATTGTCCGATCCACGCCACAAGGACGAACGCATATGGTGGCAAAATACTGACTCCAGGGCCTGTATTGAATGCTACTGTGAGTGCATCAGCAGATTCATGTAGTATTAAACGTCTGTGGTCTGGAACCCACACCAAACTAGCGAGGCGTAAATGTCTTTGAACGAGAGAATAGAACGCTTCTAGGCGTTTAACCAATTACATGTATTTAGCGAAGAACAAAGAGGCATACAATTGTTTAAAATGGCATCGGATGACAAATATGAAGGTAATTTACGTGAAGCTAAAGCAGTTGTAAATAATTCAGCCGGAAATAAGAGAGATAACACTTCATTGTGCGAAAATCAGAGAAATCGGCTGGAGGAGCTTTGTGTCTGGTCTCCTACTCTGCGTAGCGTAACGGAAGAAGACGAAAAAGAACCGTGAGAGAGAGAGAGAGTACTGAGGACAATGATAGTGTACAGTGAACAGTACACGAACGTAATGTCAAGAGCGCTTTTATTCCTTGCAGTGACATTTGACTGCTGTTCCATGGTGATAGTATCTTATGCACCGAAAGGGGTCTGTTGTCCAAGCCAAACAATGTGGCGTTAACGGTTAAGGGTCTGTCGTTCTGTGCAGAAACCAGGGCAGCCACAGCGGATGTGTAAGATTCTCTGTGGTATCACATTATTAACAAGTGGGGTCATTTTGCAGGTCTATCTTATGAAGACAACGTCTTGTGAATGCTACCCCAGCCTCATTCTGTGTAGTAAAGACGCATGACTTCACTTTGATATTGTCACGTAGTAGTGACGCTGAAGAAAACAGTCGTAAAACAGTGTACGACGAAACGGGTTGTTTATTGGGCGAACCTGTGCCCACAAAAGCAAGGTACACTCAAAGCACAACGATAGCGGCGAACACAGTCGGCGATCGTCGAAAATCTGATCAGCGGCGAAACGCGTCGGCGTTTATACCTGAGTCATCGAAGGTTCTAGATTAATCCCTGATGCACGCGTGTCTTCCAGAAAGTTCTAGACAATTCGCGTCAGTCATGCAATCAGATAACAGAAGCGTCGGTGAAAACAGGCAATGGAAAGAAGCATCGATAATGTTCTAGAAACTTCCGATACAGGCGCGTCCTGCGCCGAGCGATAACGTTTAACATTTGTTAGCCGGTGGAAAGCGGCCACCGGTGAAAGATAAACATGTATACGTGTCAATACCCTCCCCTTAAAAAGCATCGTCCCGATGCTACAAACAAATGTGAAAGCGTATATAAACAAAACCACGCGTAATAAAGAGAAAAAAAAGTAACAAAGTACCTAAGTTCGTCAGCGGGCGTAGAAAGGTTTAAGACGCACCACATGGATGACTTCAGGTCGTGCCCGGCGACGCTGTGATTGCGAAATGCCGTCTGGCACGACCTCATAGTCCAGTGCGCCAATACGTCGGATAATCTTGTAGGGTCCGAAATAGCGACGCAACAGTTTCTCGCTAAGTCCTCGTCGGCGAATCGGAGTCCAGACCCAAACACGGTCGCCGGGCTGGTACTCGACGTAGCGTCGTCGTAGATTGTAGTGTCGGCTGTCGGTCCTCTGCTGGTTCTTGATGCGCAGGCGGGCGAGCTGTCGACCTTCTTCGGCACGCTGCAAATAAGTGGCAACGTCGAGATTTTCTTCGTCAGCGACGTCTGGTAGCATAGCGTCAAGCGTCGTTGCCGGGTTCCTTCCGTAGACCAGGTTGAACGGCGTCATGTGCGTCGTTTCTTGCACGGCCGTGTTGTATGCGAAGGTCACGTACGGAAGGATGGCATCCCACGTCTTGTGTTCGACGTCGACGTACATTGCCAGCATGTCGGCGATGGTCTTATTTAGGCGCTCGGTAAGGCCATTCGTCTGCGGGTGGTAGGCGGTGGTGCGGCGATGGCTTGTCTGGCTGTACCGCAGAATGGCTTGAGTTAGTTCTGCCGTAAAGGCCGTGCCTCTGTCGGTGATGAGGACTTCTGGGGCGCCGTGACGCAGGAGGATGTTCTCAACGAAGAATCGGGCTACCTCGGCGGCACTGCCTTTGGGCAAGGCTTTTGTTTCAGCGTAGCGGGTGAGGTAGTCCGTAGCGACGACGATCCATTTATTCCCGGACGTCGACGTCGGAAAAGGCCCCAGTAAGTCCATCCCGATCTGCTGGAACGGTCGGCGAGGTGGCTCGATTGGCTGTAGAAGTCCGGCTGGCCTTGTCGGCGGTGTTTTGCGTCGCTGACAGTCTCGGCATGTCCTTACGTAATGGGCGACGTCGGCAGAGAGGTGAGGCCAGTAGTATTTTTCTTGTATCCTCGCGAGAGTGCGTGAAAAACCGAGATGTCCAGCCGTTGGGTCGTCATGGAGAGCTTGCAGAACCTCTGAACGCAATGCTGAGGGTACCACGAGGAGGTAGTTGGCTCGGAGAGGCGAGAAGTTCTTCTTTAGGAGAATGTCGTTTTGCAAGAAAAACGACGCCAATCCTCGCCTGAACACCTTCGGCACAATGACGGTCTTGCCTTCCAGGTAGTCTACAAGGCTCCTTAGTTCCGGGTCGGCTCGTTGTTGTTCGGCGAATTCGTCGGCACTGATGGGTCCCAAGAAAGTGTCGTCATCCTGGTCGTCTTGTGGCGGCGGTTCGACGGGGGCGCGAGACAAACAATCGGCGTCAGAGTGCTTTCGCCCGGACTTGTAAACGACGGTGATGTCGAATGCTTGAAGTCTCAGGCTCCAGCGTGCGAGGCGACCTGAAGGATCCTTCAAGTTAGCTAGCCAACACAAGGCGTGGTGGTCGCTCACAACTTTAAAGGGCCTGCCATAGAGGTAGGGGCGAAACTTTGATGTAGCCCAGATGATGGCGAGGCACTCCTTTTCTGTTGTGGAATAATTTGCTTCCGCCTTCGATAGCGACCGGCTAGCGTAACTTACAACCCTTTCTAGTCCGTCAGTCCTCTGCACAAGCACGGCGCCGAGTCCTACGCTGCTTGCGTCGGTGTGGACTTCCGTATCGGCGTTTTCGTCGAAATGCGCAAGTATTGGCGGCGATTGCAGGCGTCGCTTCAGTTCTTCGAATGCTTCGACTTGCGGCGTCTCCCACTTGAACTCGACGTCGGCCTTCGTGAGATACGTCAGTGGCTCAGCGATCCGTGAGAAATTCTTGACGAAGCGCCTGTAATAGGCGCACAGTCCAAGAAACCTACGCACTGCCTTCTTGTCAGCGGGCGGAGGAAAGTTGGAGATGGCCGCAGTTTTCTGAGGGTCGGGGCGCACTCCAGACTTGTTGATGACGTGGCCCAAAAACAAGAGCTCCTCATATGCGAAGCGGCACTTTTCGGGCTTTAACGTGAGTCCGGAGGTTTTGATTGCTTGAAGAACTGTTTCAAGGCGCCGCAGGTGTTCTTCGAAGCTTGAGGCAAACACAACGACGTCGTCCAAATAGACGAGGCAAGTCTGCCACTTCAAGCCTGCCAGTACTGTATCCATGACGCGTTGGAAAGTCGCAGGTGCCGAGCAAAGACCAAACGGCATGACCTTGAACTCGAACAGTCCGTCTGGTGTTATAAAGGCAGTCTTCTCCCGGTCCCTCTGGTCGACTTCGATTTGCCAGTAGCCGGTTTTGAGGTCCATCGACGAAAAATACTTTGCGTTGTAGAGTCGATCCAAGGCGTCGTCAATCCGTGGGAGGGGGTATACGTCCTTCTTCGTGATCTTGTTGAGCCGACGATAATCGACGCAGAAACGTAGGGTTCCATCCTTCTTCTTCACTAACACCGCGGGGGACGCCCACGGACTCTTGGACGGCTGGATGATGTCGTCGCGTAGCATTTCGTCGACTTGGTGCCTTATGGCTTCACGTTCGCGCGCCGAAACACGGTACGGGCTCTGACGGAGTGGGCGGACATTTTCGTCGGTGATGATGCGGTGCTTGGCGACAGGGGTTTGTCGAACTTTTGACGACGACGAGAAGCAGTCCTTGTATTGCAGGAGCAGAGCTTTTAGTTGTTCTTTCTTATGCCTGGGAAGGTTCTGATTGACGTCGAAAGTTGGCTCAGGTATTATAGTCGTCGTTGCAGGTGCACTGGAATCCGTGAAGGCGAAAGCACTGCTGGCTTGTACTATTTCGTCGATGTAGGCGACCGTGGTGCCTTTGTTAATGTGCTTATATTCGGGGCTGAAGTTCGTGAGCATCACCCTTGCTTTCCCTGCACGTAGCTCAGCTATGCCTCTAGCGACGCAAATTTCACGGTCGAGCAGTAAGTGATGATCGCCCTCGATGACGCCTTCCATGTCTGCAGGCACTTCGGTACCGACGGAAATCATTACGCTGGAGCGCGGCGGAACGGTGACTTGTTCTTCAAGCACATTCAAGGCATGGTAACTGATGATTGTATCCGGCGGTATCGCTTTGTGTGTTGAAAGCGTTATCGACTTGGACCTTAAGTCGATGACTGCACCATGTTGGTTTAGAAAGTCCATGCCTAGGATGACGTCCCTGGAGCAGTGCGGCAGGATTACGAAGCTCGCCGGGTAAGTGCGGTTGTTTACCGTGACTCGCGCTGTGCAGATTCCAGCCGGCGTTATTAGGTGACCTCCCGCTGTCCGTATATCGGGTCCTTGCCAGGCCGTCTTCACCTTCTTTAACTTGGCGGCGAACGCGCCACTGAAAACTGAATAGTCGGCGCCAGTGTCGACGAGAGCGGTGACGTTATGACCATCGATGAGCACGTCTAGATCGGTAGACCGGCGTCTGGCGTTGCGGTTGATTCGTGGCGTCGGATCACGGCTGCGTCGGCTTGCTCTGGTGCTGCTACGTCGCGTCGGAAGGTCTTCGTTCGGCGGCGATGTGTTGTCAAGGCTGTTGCTAGGCGGCGTGCTGATATCTCGTCGTGATGATTCGCGAATCGTCGTCGTCGTCGGCGGCGGAGGATCTTCGGCATTGCGTCGTACAGCAACCGCACCTCCATCGGTTGCTGCTTTTAGTTTCCCGGGTATGGGCTGGGAGATCGGCCCCGGGTTGGGCCGGCATACAGGCGGCGATGCGGCGAGATGTAGCGGCCTGGTGACGGCGAGCGTGAGGGTCGTCGTGGTTGCCACTGGGCTCCGGCAAGGTAGTCGGCGATGTCACGTGGTCGCTCGCCAAGCTGTGGGACGTGGCGCATTGACGGCGAACCCTCGTAGGCCCATCTCGCGGTATGGGCATCGGCGGTAGACATGGCCGGCTTCCCCGCAGTGATAGCAGAGCGGGCGGTGGTCGGGGGCGCGCCAAATGTCCGTCTTCCGCTGGTAGCTGCGCTGGGCGACGGGCGGGCGTGCTGGCGGCGGCGGCGGTGGACGACGGAACTGCGGCGTTATGGGGCCCTGGTGCGAGCGTGAAGGAGGGCCTTGACGACGGGCAACGGCGGCGTAAGTCAGCGCTTCCGGCTGGGGTTGCGGCGATTGCGGCTGCACATCAGGAACTCCAAGTGAGCGCTGAACTTCTTCTTTGACGACGTCGGCGATAGATGCCACTTGAGGCTGCGACCTGGGAAAGAGCTTCTGCAGCTCCTCGCGAACGACTGCTCTGATGGTGTCGCGCAGGTCGTCGGCGCCTAGCGCTTGAGCATCGGCGTAATTGGTCAGGGCACGGCGGTTGTATTGCTTGGCGCGCATTTCAAGCGTCTTCTCGATCGTTGTGGCCTCGGAAAGAAATTCGGCGACAGTCTTGGGCGGGTTGCGCATCAATCCGGTGAATAGTTGCTCTTTGACACCCCGCATCAAGAACCGAACTTTCTTTTCCTCGGACATATCGGGGTCGGCGTGGCGGAAGAGGCGAGTCATCTCCTCCGTGAAGATTGCGATGTTCTCGTTGGGCAATTGCACTCTGGTTTCTAATAAAACTTCGGCCCTTTCTTTTCGCACGACATTCGTGAAGGTCCTCACGAAGTTCTCGCGAAATAGGTCCCAAGTCACCAGGGTGGTCTCTCTGTTCTCAAACCATGTCCGAGCAGCGTCATCCAACGAAAAATAGACATGGCGCAGCTTGTCATCGTCGCTCCATTTGTTGAATGTCGCGGTCCTCTCGTACGTCTCCAGCCATGTTTCAGGGTCTTCAGCTGATGATCCACGGAAGGTCGGTGGCTCCCGAGGTGGCTGCAGCAGGATGGGGGACGCTGGGGCTGCCATTGTGGTCGTTGACTTGGCCTTGATCGATGTGGTCTTCTCGGGAAGAAGTCCGTATTCTGGCAAAAGTCCTTGCTGCCTACGGCTAGCTCGCTGGTCCTTGGCGACGTTGGTCTCGTCCTCCGGTTTCGGGCTTGGGTCGCGGCTTTGCGGGGGCGTCCGCTGCATGGACACAAAAGCACCTCCACCAGATGTCACGTAGTAGTGACGCTGAAGAAAACAGTCGTAAAACAGTGTACGACGAAACGGGTTGTTTATTGGGCGAACCTGTGCCCACAAAAGCAAGGTACACTCAAAGCACAACGATAGCGGCGAACACAGTCGGCGATCGTCGAAAATCTGATCAGCGGCGAAACGCGTCGGCGTTTATACCTGAGTCATCGAAGGTTCTAGATTAATCCCTGATGCCCGCGTGTCTTCCAGAAAGTTCTAGACAATTCGCGTCAGTCATGCAATCAGATAACAGAAGCGTCGGTGAAAACAGGCAATGGAAAGAAGCATCGATAATGTTCTAGAAACTTCCGATACAGGCGCGTCCTGCGCCGAGCGATAACGTTTAACATTTGTTAGCCGGTGGAAAGCGGCCACCGGTGAAAGATAAACATGTATACGTGTCAATATGGTGCAATCCTGAATGCTAAGTCTCAGTCTAGCATGAAAAGGAGATCTTGTCGAGAGATGGTATCAGCTCAGTACAAACTATCCGTATTGCAGAAGAGAGCAGTGCCATAACGACGTGTCTGGAGAAGATAATGGTTACTGCATGAGCTGGCATCGGCATACGCAAGCTCTGCCTGCGTATCTGTTGACTTATTGCCTAAGGTTGCACAATGGCTGGGTACCTACTGGAGCACTATCACATGACATTTCTCATGCGCTTCATCAAAAAGCAGAGTCTGTGACCAGTTGCTAGTTCTGTTTCCTCTTCAATAAATATCGAACTTCTTGCAAAGCTGGCAGAGTCGGAAAATATTGTCCACCATCGCGGTACGTCACTACAGATGAGTGGTAGTGTCTTACGCATAGCTCTTAATTCCACTGATATTCAAGATGTTTTATAAGCGATCTTGAAACATTGGCTTAAACCACCTGTAGGCATCACGAGTGCAGTTGTTGCAGAAAAATCTGTGGTAGAGCCTTCTACAGACACAGGGAAACTTGCATAGTTTTCTCGGTAATGCAGAGATAGTGATGCCGCAATAAGGTAAACTTCCTCATCGCTGCCTAGACAACGCAGCACGCTTTGCGCTGGTGCGCACCATTTCGTTCATGACAAATTCTTTATATAGAGTGTTTGACACGTTTCTCTCAGTGGTATGCACTCTGTTTTGTTCATTGCACAGGATCTGATACATTTTTTTCCAATGGGCCTAGAGTTTTCCTAAGCAATGCGGTGCTTGCATTGAACTTTGTTATGCGTATACACCCGTTACGCTGAAACTTTCATGGCTTTAAAACGTTTGCCTTGTGACACACTGCTGATGCTGACATGTTGCCACTATGCTGCGTGCTTGCAAGGATGATTGGAAAGGAATACCACCTGAGGCGAAAACATTATTGCTTCGACGAAAGATATGGAAGGTCCTCGCCGAAGCAAAACTTCAAGTGGAGTCAAACAACGCGTACAGTCATCACGTAGATGTCTGGGTGTAGTATACTGCTATGGTGCCTGTATTGTCCCATAGCACTAAGAAAGCACTGCGGACAAAACCAGGAAGCGCAACTGAAGGAGTATCATGCAAATCACTCTGAGATTGCGTGATTGTTGTTCGATGACTTTACGTGCATTATTACGGTGCACCTTTTGTGAGCATAATATATTGCAATGTTCTAGAAGCACCCATATAAACCCCATTAGCATGGCACTGTAGCGCTAAACTGCGCTCGCGATGCAAAAGAAGTCGAGGCAGGAAGCTACACTTTAACGTAGATGGCAGCCGAATTATTTGAGCGTCTACTTGCAGAATAATATAAAATCATCTGCCCTTCCACTCCGTGAGGATGGATGATAAGCGAAGCTTATCACCATCGCAACAAATGGAGGGTATACGTACTCGTTCACAGTGCTGAACCAGGCAGGTTTCCCTTGATTAAAGATTGCTTACACGTACCGCAAACTGTAAATTCACCAAGGTCTTTTCCATTCAACACTTCCGAGGAAGTGTGTCGCTGTTCGTCGGAGCGGATCACACTGATGAGGGACAAGATGCTGTCGAACCACACGCTTGCATTTGATGCGTCGAGTTTGCTCGGTGGCAGGATTAGCAGCATCCGCCCACCATTTCCGCTTGCGATTCTTCAAAATGAAATTGCTTCAAAATTAAATGTGTACGTCACGTAAGACAATGAATGGCTCATACCTCCGTAAACGCTGCCTCCGCATTACGACGACAGAAGAGGAGTGAAATTCTACGCTGGAATAATTAGCGGCAACGGAGTCGGCTGTGGAAGAAGACGACGACGACGACGAACGTGGGAGCAATGGTACGAGCGCGTTCGCGTGGTTGCGCTGAGAGGCACCGACGTGCCAGCTGTGAAAGAAGACGACGACGCTCTAGCCATTGCGGATGAGGATAGTTTCTGCGAACAGACACGGGCGTTTAGACTAGATATAAACATTCGCTCGTAAAGGGGTAAAAAAGTGACAACTTAACGCCAAGAATGTTTTCTTCTTACGCTAGAGAGTAGAGGACTGCGCAGGCCCAGGCTTACCCAGAAGGCCATGCCCGGCCCACAGGCAGATCCGAGTAAAGTGTTTTTTGGCAGGCGTAAACCAGGCTCGGGCATGAAGCAGTGAGAATGGGCAGAGCCCGTTCACTGATGGGCCTAGGTCAGGCTTTCGAGCACATGCAAGTGCTCTGCATACATTCGAGGCATTCTGTGCAAAGATAAAGTGACAAGCTGGAATAACTGCCCCTTAGCAAACAAAAATTTTTAAAATCAATTCAAATTCTAATTTTTTGTTTCAACATAACCAAATTTTGTTCACGTCAAAGCAATAAATAAAATAAAAAAATGTCACAGTTTCGCCCTAAGGGCGAAGCAATGAATGCGATAGCAACACAATCAATGTCATACGAAGTAAGGTGAGCGGCTTTGGTAGCAATGTGAATTGTTGTAAACATGAGCTGATTAAGTAAGCAGGTGTGCTGCGCCGTAAGTAGACAGACATGAAGAGAGCCTCGATGACCACGAGAAGGCGCTTGTGAAACGGTGGTGTTGATGAGAAGCGCTTCCCGTGGGCAGCGCGTGCGAAGGGACACACCTGTAGCGCTGCACTGCCGATCCGGGCAGCATTGCATGTGTAGCGTGCGTTGGAAAATGTGGCCCGACTATTACTAACTGAATGAACCAGCGTGGTGTGAGCGCGCACAAACAAACATGAATAGATCACACTGAATGACTGCAGACAACGACTGTCAAAACGCTGGCAGCAAGCATACGCCGCCGCGGGCGAAGGTACGTGCGGTCTATCGCTTCAACGGAAACTGAGCGGCGAATGCACGGCGCATAAAGGTCAGAGCCGTGTGGGGATAAGAGACGGTGCGGACGAGCGATGAGCGCAGTTGTTGGCAGAGCCCCGCCCCCCCCCCCCCCCCGCTCCCTCCGGCGCTGGCTTCCTGCTTCCTTGCTTGCGCGTGGGAGATGAGTGCGTTCGCCCTCCGTGATAGCGTGCGTGCCCGCACGCTTCCGCTCGGGCATACGGCGCGCGGTGAAGATTTTATCTATAGGGAACCTGACGGCGACGGCAACGGCGACGGCGACGGCAGAAATCCGGTTGAAGTGTCCATATAATTGATATCGCAATAAAAAGATAGTAAATACTTTCTATCATATATCCAAGAGCGCGAGCAGCACAGGAAATTTAGGTGTAGCCGGCTACATAAAGGGAAGTGTATTTTTTTCTTAACATCGTATAAAAAAGGATCTTGGACATTTAAAAAATACATTTTGGGCTTTTACGTGCCAACATCACGATGTGATTGTGAGGCACGCTGTAGTGGGGGACTCAGGATTAATTTATACCACGTACCTGGGGGTCTTTAACGTGCACACAATTCACGACACACGGGTGTTCTTGCATTTCGCCTACATCGAAATGCGGCCGCCGTGGCCGGAATTTGATCCCGCGAACTAGTGCTTAGGATTTTTTCCTTATGGTTGCTTTGTTTCTGCTCATATGTACTAGAAAAATTGACTTTTATTATCCAAATTGTTTAGTTTAAGATTTGGTATTGTTACTTGCCTAGCTTTGACAAAGAACAGTGAAATTACCGTAATGCCAGTCAAACCTTTGTTTACTACGCCCGTAAATGATTATCAGTCACCACCTGAGCCTTTGATGCATAACGATGTCTCATACATCTTTAATTAAGGACCTTCACTTGCGCCAGTGGTCGCTTGACAAGTTATCAAGATATGCATTTCCACAACATCGATGTGGGCCTGCGGAATTAGCAGTGCAGCAGGGTCGTGCATCTACCATCTCTCTAATTTGTTATCATTATTCATCCCGTTTTTGATTCCCCTTCTCCTCTTACCCCTTTGCAGAGTAGTAGGCTAGAGCACAGTAACTCAGGCCGATCTCTCTGCATGTTATTCAATAAGATCTCTCTCTCTCTCTTTCTTTAAGCGCCACAGTGATTTCTGCCTTGGTGTAGCCATCTTGCTTTGTTCACGGGGTTGCATATTACCCAGATTTTTACACCCAGTCTCGCTTTGCTCAGTGATCCTCCTCACCCCCCTCCCACTCCCGTATCCTCTTTTTTTTCTTGTTTTTCGTTCACTGTTGGCTCTAATTTCCTGAGGCCTCTGTCTGAAGCGAGCTTAAGGTTGATTGTATATTGCATTACTTTTCACAATATACCGAACTACTAGACACGTGAAAGTCAGTACAAACTCTCGTAACGACACCTTGCGACGCTTTTTAGAGCAAAAACATGCTAGAAAGGATTTGTGTTACACTTTAGCTGTTATAGTTGAAGGAAAAAAATGCCTGAAGAATAACTTTTGTAAACCTAGTTATCACGAGTGAAAGGACTGCTTGGCTTGGTTTTTCAAAGAATATGCACACAGTGTTACATTAATGCACGCTTCCGCGCTTGGTAAGCTACTCCATAACGTGCTAATTGTCCCCCCTTTGCTCCGGTGTTTCGGCAGCCAACTTTGCCGTTGCTTGAGATTTCGCAGCCTGCCGTCTAGCTATATCTACTGGATGATTGGATTCAACCGGTCGCTTGCGCTGAAGTGCACGCACAGACAACCCAGCCGGCGTGCCATCCATGGCGAGACTGAGCGACCAATCGCCGGCGAAGCAGCCGTTAAACCCACACCTAGTCACGTAGTACCGCAGCGGCGAGGCTCCGAGCGAGCGCATCTGCGACGCATCTCCACAGCGGATCACGTGGCGCGACGTCACACCTGCCACACTTGCGCTCCGTCGGCTGAAGGTCATTGCGACGCGATGAATGACCTTGCGAGACAGCGTAGTAGATCTTTCGCTCTAAAACTGGATGTTTATAACTTAGTCACCGCCGAAGTTTTGCACCGGCACCTGAGCAGAATTTGGTTGGTCTCTCCAATTTGTATAATGACTGTGTGTCCTCTGGTTTAATTCTACGGCACAACACCCAAGCTAGTCACGTCTACGCCTTTGGTAATGCGGTATTCAGAAGTACATGCACAAAAACGCTAGAACTTCGCTGGTTAAATAATTGCGCTAGGGTGTTCAGTGGTACCTACATAAATATGTGATCGAGAAACTGACAGATTGTTGTATTTTATGCTTCGTATGGGCGCAGGTTGACCTTCGACAGCTGATGATGAGCTGCTGTTCCCCATTGGCGGAGCACGCGAGCCGCACCTTGACCAAGCGCAGCTGCTCGCACGGCGGCTCCCTCCGAAGCAGCACGATAGTAATGTCCACTGCCGCTGCAGGCGCCAACCACGTGGGCGCCTCGAGCCTGCGCCGGCACCAACGCTGCGACGGCTTCCACGCTTCGTCCACTGTCATGGTGCCCCTGCGTAACCTAGGTCTCTCTGGACAGCATGCTAACTCGGGCGGCGGCGTTGGCGGTGGAGGCCCATCCACCCGGGTTCCGATTTACGCGTAGAAAAAAAAAAACGGGAGAGGGGGGGGGGGGGGCGGTTCACCACACTGTGTCGGGGCCACGCGCTGCCAGTAAAACTCAAGAAGCCTACTCTTCTAAGAACTTTGCTCGAATGCGTGTCGTGAGATTAGCAACCTTGTGAATCTCCAGTGAACGCATTTCTTGTTTCAGATGAGAATAAGTGACATCTTCCATAGTGTTTACCAATTGTCGCAGGGAACCCACTAATTACAGTGTATCCAGCAGAACCGTGTGACAACGTTATATCCGTGGGACTCAATATCACCAGATACCAGTTCGCCGCTCAGTGACGTGATAGAAGGGTCACAGGTCCCTGCATTTCACGTATATGGCAGAGAGAGACGGAGAGAAAGCTGCTGCAAGAATAGAGGGAGCTTGTGGCGTTTTTGAAACGCGATGCGTGCTACTCTCTATTGGATGGAAATGGGTGCCAAAGGCACAAGGAGGAAGGGGACGGAGAAGAGTGAGAAAAAAAATAGGAAAAGAAAAAGACAAGGCACACACTCTTTATCCGTCAGTTTCTTTCTCCAATGCATCGTGTGTACTTTCTACTTTATTATTCTCTCAATTTGCCCACATCTTCCCCGTTATACATATCTGCCTTTCTTTTAGTGTAAATAGCGCATAGTACGCCCCCTCCGTCCCCCTCTTCCCCACCAGGTCAGAATATGTGCGAGTATGTGTATAAGTCTACGGTACGCGCGAATTTCAAGGTAATCAGCCAACACTGGCACCAGAGATGTTGAAAATCTCACGTACAACCTGTAAACATATTTCAGGATACTCTGCTGAATGCTAAGTGTTTTGATATGTGTGGTATACACATCAATAAAACTTCGGTTGGCACTAGTTGGTAAATAGATTTTAGGGTGAAAAAGATTAGCGCAAACAACAAGCACAACAACAAAGAAGAGACGAGACAAGCACTGGCGCTGTGCTTGTCTTGTCTCTTCAATGTTCTTGTCCTTGATGTTTGCGCTGATCTTTTTCACCTTGGTAAACACAAGTCGCCAGGATACGTGCGTGATGGCCTGTAAAGAAGAAAACCGAGAGAAATCGTGGCTAGATTGGTAATACTTCTCACATGAATGAATAGGGTGCTAGTAAACGGAGGGGGGGGGGGGGACTTAGGTTTCGCTATTTCTCGTTGGTCTATTTTGTTTGTGAAGTCCTCTAAGGCAGCGATTACCAAAGTTTCCTTAACGATGAGAATTTTGTGAATGTGCACCATGATTAGTTTCGCTGCCGTTCTAACATGGCATGACGCTACATCTCCCTCATATGATCATAACGGGTGCTCAGATATGTTTGTAAACACGGGACCACATGCCCTTTCCACTTCTTCATGCAGTAGACTGTGTGACTTCTTTTCAGAATGTTCCAACGCAAACGTTTTCGTAGCCATTACTGAGAGAATTCTGGGAATGTTTGTTTGGAATCTCGAAGCGCATAAAAACTCGAGATATGACGGAATGCCAGAGGATGTGCATATATATATCTTGTGAATTACGGTGGCCTACTGTGGTGGTTACGCATGCGTGGTACATGAATCACGCGAATTAATTTCTTGACTGTGGGCGAAGTTCACTAGCCACCATCTTTTGTGTGTTCACAAGTTCATGTATTCGATATCATAAAACAGCGGTGCTGAGTGAGCGTATACAGACTAGGACAATGTATCACGCGCTTGCTATATTCATGTATATTTCTCACCTGTACAGTCTGTGTGTCCTTGCATCATTCGCACGGAAAGCTGATAAGATAAAGGCACATATTGCACGCTCCATTTTTCCTTTATCGATCACAATCAAAACACAAACGTTCATTACAACACTTCCGTTTGTATCAATATTTTGTGTTCTAGATATAGGCTAGGTGTCTTCACTTGTGACCACGCCTGCTCTGATGAGCTCTGTTGGCTCATTGTTGAGTTGACCAAGCATGAGCTCATTTCTGTTCCAAAATGCAGGCAGAAGCTCAAGAATAAAATGCTCAGCTCATCGCGTGGTGATAGAAAAGCGAATGTACTATCACGTGCGTACAAACGCTATCGTAAAGGTTTCCTGGTGAGATCCATCCCCCCTGCCAAAAAGAGTGCTGTTTAGTCTTCAAGCACTGACACATGTTCAGCCTAGCTACGATCATATTTCATCTCTCAGCATGCCTGCATGAATGACAACAGATTTTATTTGATATATAGGGTTTGTGCTCACCATGCAAATGTCTTTACTGCTATAAACATTATACACTGTGGATAGGCAAAGAAAAAAAGAACTTTTGAATTCTAGAACTTATCACTAATAAATATGCTATCTGATAATGGTGACTACAACGCAGAGCCAACGGACAGGAAAAAGGTCAGTATAAATGAACAGTTCCGTTTTTTTTTTTTCATTATCGCGAAATCCAGCCTTTATTTGTATGGCTGTCAGATGTAAACGGAGACTGTACTCAGTGAGTCGGCTTAGTAACTACCTTTAATCTGAAGTTATTTCTATGTTTTTGTTGATTACTTGTGACGTGATTGCGCAAAGAACAAATTCTGTTTTGTTTTGTTTTGTGACAGGATGTAGGTCAAAGGTGGCTGCTGCAAGGAGGATGCAGAGGGCGTGACAGGAGATGTTGAACGTGTCGACTATTACGACTCTAATTTCATACCTGTACCTGCACGAGAAAGCCACGCCTAACTTCAGAGCGGCTGACTTTGCTTAGTTAACCAGTGCTAACTAAAATAACTTTGATTCCTTTTGTTTCATTAAAAATTTCGTTGAAAATATCATTTATTGCTGTCCTAAGTTCCACAGTTGGGGTTTGTACCCGCTGCATCCAGAGTAATTCTGACGTTAGAAGGAGATTTTAATGCGAAAGCATCAAATGGCCCATTTAGTGAAAAAGCTGGCGTCTGTCGTCTGGACAAGCAAAAAACGGCACCTAAATTCCCATTGGCTGCGACACCACGCCACGTGCGCGCCTCGACGGTCGAAAGTGGACACCTGCTGCCGCGATAGCATGCAAGGTGTTGCGTGAGGGGAGAGGTCATCGCAGTGACGCCACGTCACCCTCGCTCTCGCCAGCCGGTGTTATCAGCGCGTTTCTTGCACGTGCAAGGTCTCGCCTGCGTCCTAAATGCGCCTCGCTAATCGCTATAAAGAAGTACTGTATAAAAACAGAACAAATTCGTAACGAAACATCTCCATTGACGTCATACGGAACCTCACGGCGACGGCGACGGCGACGCCGACGGCGACGCCGACGGCAGAAATCTGCTTTTGAGTGTCCATATAATTGCTATCGCAATAAAACGCTGGTGGAAGTGAGTTTCGAGCCTACGATCCCACGCTCAGGAGACGTCTGTCTTACTCACTGGTCTAAGCCACCGCCTCCTAGATAGCAGTCCTGTGTAATCTGCTATATGACGTCATGCTACTTGGACCTAAATTTTCGTTGCCAAGCCCAGCATGACGACAGCGGTGACGTCACGATCACCACGGCTTACTCAGCAGCGTACCCATGAGATTCTATGGCAGTCGTACAAGGTAGCAAGACGTCATGGATCGAAGTGGACCATCCTTCTGCTATCTAGGAGGCGTTGGCCAAGCGTTTCAGCGAGTGAGGAGTTCGTAATTTGAAGGACCACTCAGCGGCGTTCAACTGCGTATTTATGCTTTCGCACTTACAACTCATAGGAAGTGCTTGGTTGTCCTGGTATTTCTTGCTGTTTAACTAATTTTTGACATTGAAATGTGCCCTCAAACGCTAAAAATGTGCTCATAGATAGGCACTGATTCAATTCAAATAAAGTAAACAAAGTCCATTCTATTTGAAATAAATAACTGTGCAGGCTTGAGCCAGTTAGGATCTGTATTGCGTGATGGCGGGTTTCAGGCGCTCGTGCCAGTCTCATCATGCCTTTTGTCCGCTAGTTTGTGCGCGAAGACCCACCAGCATGGTTTAGAGAAAATGATTTTTCTAATCCCTGTTACCTGTAAAATTTTCATAGAAGCACTGATATATTTGACGGAAGATAATGTCCCAAATAATTCGTAAAGACGAGTTCAAAATTTCATGAGTTTGTAGTGAAACCGGTATGCTAATTCCTTTTGCAAACTTTACTTAGTAGACCACTCGCAGAAAAAAATGGCATCCCATATTTCTCACGAATATTTATGACAGTCGTCTTTGTTTTGAAAAAGATTTATCGATGGATAAATGGTGTACATCCCAGCCAATCATTAGTTTCAGTATATCCTTGCTTTAAACGTCTTAAAAGACAGGATTAACAGCATTGAGGTATCTATTGTCGTTACTTAGCTACACAGCTGAACAGAGAATTTCAATATTTACATGACTGGCGGCTTGAATGTTATAGCTATCTTTTTTTATTGTCCACGATCAAAATTCATCTCCCTACAATCGCTACTATTTAGCTCGTTCTGTATTTTATGTACAAAAAAGTTTCTTCCTGTTCACGTGAGCAGTACGAATAAAAATAAGAAAAATTTCAGTATGCCTTGCGGTGACGCTCGCTTTCTTAGGTTCAAGGCCAGAAAGTTTCAACTAAAACTAAAAGCGAAAGCTTTGACTTTTCAACATGATGACGCCAGTGCGGAGTCTTATGTAAGTCACAGATTACGTGCATTGTTGATAATCTTGGCTCACATACAAGAAAATGCACTGTATCATTTGGTATATGTCACCTCTTTACTTCCAAATGAATGAGTCCATAATAAAACAACTGCGCGAGCACCGACGCCACTGTAGCTTTTTTCACGTAGCGTCATATGCCACTTATTACGCAACAAGAATATAAGGCGGCGTCGGATGCTGAATTTTTACAGTATCTTACCGTACCGTGAGGTAACGTATGTTGCTGCTAATTTTTACAACTGCAGCATGTGCACCTTTTATTCCCGTCTGACGAAGCCAATCAAGTGCACACTATAGGCATACGCGTTTAGTACCTGCAAATGACCCTATAGACCGGCGCCCTTTATTCTTACTGTTTCTTAAGTCCTACGCTTTGAATGTTTTATGCCACATGCTGAGAAGCACTCCCATGAACTAACTTTCATAAGTTATTCGCTCGACACGCCATAGTTATCGTGAGTCGGTGTGCGATTTTGAAAACTTGGCGTGAACATTTCGGTCGTTTTGGAGATACAAGACAAGAACTGTGTAACAGCGTCGCAGCTCTGCGTTTCAAGAGATGCGCGAATTCAAAAGAAAAAAAAAACAATCAACGTAAGCTATATTCATTCTAGAGGCAAAAGTTGTATATTTAGAGTATCTAATACCACCTTCAGAACGTAAAAATAGAACATTTCACACTTTTGGAGCCTTCCGACTATTTCTACCGACTATCGATTGCGGCAAAGAGCGAATAAATCGCATGGAAACGTCATTCGCGTAGTTAACAGCATGCCAGTCAATACAAGGCTTATTCAGTGGTGTCACTTCCTTACATAATTATAGATCTATGTGTCAGTATGCAGGAAAAATGGTGTTGAAATCACACTGCGTAGGGTTAACTTCCCCTTTCATGGATATAATCCGGGTTCTCACATTTGGTACTTGCGCATTTCAGCCCTAACAGTACAAGACACTGGTGGTGTTCAAAACCCGTTGTCTATGACTTGTTTCCGGCTCCTAGAATCGCGTCCGGTGCCTTCAGCCAGAAAAAAAGCATAGCCTTTAAGACCCGTATTTTTTATCAGAGGGCGCCACCCTATGAGGGGGGAACTTGGACACCACCTATTGTAACTACGCACTTCCGGGACCGTCATTTTTTAGCTTTGCTGCCTTCTTGGTTAACGTATAGCGATTTCACGAACAGCGCATTCTCCCGCAATTTCAAAGTTTTAATTCGTCGTCGTCCCCGGCGTATATTTTCTCAGGGGAGAATTAAATGCGTCACTTTTCGCCGCGTTTCCTGTGTTGGGCACACGCGATGTCAAATTCGCGTTTACGATGTTTATGTCCTTACCTCACTTTTCGATCTCCGCGATCGTAGTGTGCCTGAAACAATCTAAATGTGATATTACAGCGAAGATATTTAGGAGAGTTCCGCAACAGGTTTCGTGAAGCGGTGAAGGCCGGCGTGCGACGGCGTGGTCGATATAAACTATAAAGGCTACGCAACGTGTGTCGGCGCACCGAATTTGCTTTGAATCGCAATGATAAATAAGCATAAAATAAAAGTTACTTTGCGTATATTATTTTCTCGGTTTTTCTTTTTTCCAATAATGCGTAATTTATGTCTCTCCCGTCGCGTTATACAGGTTCCACGTTGGATGTCAGCTAGGAGTTTGTATGGCTGCGGAAGTAAAACCTAACTGTGTGTTGCTGGAACGCAGCCTTCGTAGGAGCAGTCACTTAGAACAGCCAACCACGACGACAGCCGATCGAAGGGGCAGTTTATGCTGAGTTCTAGCGACGCCGTGAGCCATCAAACAGAGCCATATTACTTCCGAGTAGTGTGAGGACTCACTTGTACAACTCCGCCACCTTTGACGAATTAGATGCTCAGATTGGCATACATCAATAAACGATTTTTTTTCAATGACAGTGTAAATAAACTGGCCGTATTCCTTTGTGCCCGACTGTTAATGGAAATCAGAATAATTTGTGAGTTTGTTGAGCCGCAGTACATTAAATGATCAAGCTGTGCAAGAAAACAGCCGGGCACTGCAGATTTTTTTTTTTGTTAGCGACAGAAACTGCAATTCACATTTCATATTAATGCAACAGCAAACTCGCCATATGACCCACCTCGAAAGAAGTCGTGATGCTCTCTACCAATAGAATTAGCACCATTCTTCCTTGCAGAATATCTTAATGAACAAGTTTGCAAGAAAGAACCCATCTCAGCATTATTATTACAGCAAGTCTAAGAAACTTGGTGTTTGTTAAACTACTTTATCGCTGTTAATAAATTGTTGCATACCTCCAAGCAAACCCTTAGTCCGAATTTCAACCGTGGGCTACAAGGAAGTGGTAGAATTCCCCCCCCCCCCCATATTACTGAGAAATCGCAGAGGCTTGTTTGCGATAATAACGTCTACTAAATATCTATGACATGTCCCTCAGAAGCTGCTCGCAGTTAATGGCTAATGCATGGCTACGCATGTGCACTGCTTGCGAGTAGTGCTGAGAAACTCTAGTGGTCGGATTTTTAAAATGCTTGTATGTTGGCTCACTAAAAGCAAGTTAGACGCCGACGCGACTGAAGTACACTGTGCACTAATTTGAAATTTTCGTGGAGCAGCGCAAAAAAAATCACTAAAAGGTGGGCAAAGGCAACGTATACAATAATAATAAGATAAAAGGTTCAGACGTCGGCCTGAACAAGTGTGGTCTAGCCAGCTACTCAGCGTACATAAATAACAAAAAAAAAACTACTGAACACATCGGTAAAATAGTTATTCTGACATAAAATCTAATATTTATCCCTAACAGTTATGGTGCCTGCCCAGCCTCCTTGTTAGAGTAGCGAAGGTAATGAAATTACCTCCTTCCAAACGAAAACTACAGGCAGGTGCCGCGAAAAATAAATGGGGTTGGGGGTGTTCTACGAGTCTGCAGCGAACAATTTTCGAAACCTTAGCGTCTCATAAACTTCCTGAACAAAATGTGTCTTTCACCACGTTACCGAGATTTACAAGTTGTCAAGTTCGACTTGGATTATTTATAATCAAAGAGCAATTAGCGTATATATTTCAGTAGTTCTATTGATTAGCCGGCGAAGCCGTGTAATGCCTCCTGAAACCTTGCAAATTATGTTAAACATTGCCATATTATATATACCACTTAGTTGCTTAAGCTTATCTCAAGATGCCTGTATTATTTGATTGTTCGAAGCTACATCGGACAGCAATCCGTGCCTTAACTCCATATATACTATTGCCGTTGTGTCACTGGCGCCATCGCGCTTGCAAGCGTAGTCATCGGACATTACTTGTCGCATGTTCAACCTCTACAGATATAAATATATACCGTGTCTGATCAGCACCAAGGTACAAACTGCTATCTGCTGCGTGACACTGGATTCTGTCTGCTCTACTGGTGCGCTGGGCCGGTTAACCTAACAGGGGATACCACAGACTGGGATCCCGACGCCGAGTGCAATGCGTTGGTACTAAGAAAACATTTTTTTTAAAAATAAGGTGTTATTACTCTACGACACTGTGAATATTTCAAAATAAAATTCGTCGTCCATCTAGCTGGTTGTTACCATGCCTGAAACATAAACATTTTTTTTAAATCACGAGTTATCCTTTAGACAATGCTCACGCGAGGACCGATGGGACTAGTAGCTCTGCAGCGAGACTTTATACAACGGCCAAAAATAAAGACGTTATCTGCACATGCTGTTCGAATTCCCCCTTATATAGATACCAGCATGCAAATGATGAGAATTTATCAATTGTCTCTTTATTAACGTGAAACACTGTAGGCGACGAACACGCTGCGCACTTTACATGGTTAGCGCGTTATAAAGGCTAGCGAAAAGAATCCAGTGACCAGCTCTGCTTATCGTTGTGCGTCTCGTTCAGGTGGGCCTTGAAATAGTGTTGCCGTGGCGTGTTGAAAATAATGAAATATATATTGTTCCCACTGTAAACCAAACTTAAGATGGCACACGAGTATGGGTGCATCCACTCTATTATCCCTGTGTGTTCCGTTCTCGTGAGCCTCGAACCAATGTTGCCATGCCGTGTTGAAACGAATGGAATATATACTCTGCCTGCTGTAAACCAAACTTAAAAGAGCCGAGAGTATGGCTGTATTCACTCCATTGTCATGGTAAAATAAAAGCGATGTTTTCGTCTTCAGCCATGTGTCTTTGTCATTCATTTCATGCCGTAAAGAGATGAGAAAAACGTATATATACAGGGTGTTTCAGGGAAAACTTTCAGAATTTATTTAAGGTTGCCTGTGGCAGATAGACAAATTCTAGTTAATGAGCTGGTCTACTCGAAGAGGCGGACAGTACTTGCACAAAAAATTGACATGCATAATCGACTAACTAACAAAAATTCACTAATTAAGTTTTAACTAATTATCTGATGGCCCATATCGCAATTTACAAACTGTAGTCGTGGAGTTCGCAAGGCGGATACACTTAAAATTGATTCTCAGGATGACACCAGTTTCGAGATATTAATTCCCGAACTTTGCGGAGAAATGCATTGGCGTTCCAGTTAATTTTGTGCTTCAATGCATAAAGCGACATTTTTTAAAGAATTTAACTGGAACGCCAATGCATTTCTCCGCAAAGTTCGGGAATTAATATCTCGATACTGGTGTCATCCTGAGAATTAATTCCAAGTGTATCCGCCTTGCGAACTCCACGGCTACAATTTGTAAATTGCAATATGGGCCATCAGATAATTAGTCAAAATACCTAATTAGTGAATTTTTGTTAATTAGTCGCTTACGCATGTAAATTTTTTTGTGCAAGTAATGTCCGCCTCTTCGAGTAGACCAGCTGATTAACTAGAATTGGGCTATCTGCCACAGGCACGCTTTAAGAATTTTTGAGTTAGTTAGTTAATTCAGGTTTAATGGCGCAAAAGCGACAAAGGCCATGCTGCGCCAGACACAAGGTAATAAGAAATGAAATGTTAGTGTAGCGAGAATTGCGTTACCTTATATTCTATGTAATAAACCGGCTTCAACTAAAAACTTGAACAAGTCAGTGAATGGCACTAGCGGATCATCTCCCAATAGTAAGGCGGGGTGTAAAGGTATGTGTAAGTTATACAGATTCTGCAGAATTTTTGAAAGTGTTCGCTGAAACACCCTGTATATATATTATACGTACAAAAGGAAATATTGCACGGGCTTCTTATATACATGGTATCCCAACAATCATGCACCAAGATTTAAATATATGCAAATGCCACGTAGCTGGACAGAACCAAGGTAATGTTCTTCGCCGTCGCTTGGAGATACTCAGATTACGTTTTACATTCCGCCTAATTACATAATTAGTATAAATTAATTATTCAACTCCTCAAATATTGTATTTAGACGAAAAGTGTCAATAAGAAAATTGTAGAGCAACGTGAAAAACTCCTGATGCAGCTTTGTGCTGCTCAGTATACGTGCTACATAAAAGGGTTTTTCCGAGCGTGAAAGAAGCCCGGGAATACACACAAAATTGCCGTGCGACAAATTTCACTGCCTGATTCTGATCTCATATTCGGACCTTATCAAAACGTTTCCATTTAATAATTAGTGAACTGATTCTGTAGTCTAAGCTAATATTTTTTAATAGTGCGGTTGACTGTTTTATTCAAGTTGAAGCAAAAGCGCGCATACTTCGTGCTCTTGAAAGCCATACAGATCTTCAAAACAAGTTATCGTGGATTGTCCAGTTATGGCCCATTTCACTTATCCCAATTGAGTGTGCCACATGAAAATGAGTGTGCCGCATTTGCTCCCATGGTACAGCTCTCTTAAACCTGTGGTACATGCAGCGAACCTTTACGACAAGTTTCATGCGTCGGAGAAAAAAAAAAAGCAGCGGATGACGCAGCTTGTTGGCTCGCTTACGCTGCATGGAACCAAAGCAAGGCGGACGTTTTCGTGCATTCGCTGCATCGTTCTCAATGTGACAAAAAATGTAAAAGCATTTTAATATCTCTATGTGCAATGGACAAAGTAGCAGTTTTGTTATATTACTTATTTGGTAAGAATATACAAATTCTATCATTGTCCCTAAACTTTTCATTGCGATCGTTTACTGCGAGCCGGCAGGCAAAAGTAAACGAAAGACGAAAAAGAAGAAAAAAACGCACCATCACTCGTTTATCCAGGCTATTATTGCCGCTTGAATTATTTCGAATGTAAGTGATAAATATTTTAATGGTATCATTGCTCAAAAAATGAAGGAAATCAGGCGGCATTCCAACCCACGCATTTTACATGGGAGGCGGAGACGGTACCTCTGTACTTTTTCAAAAAGAAGGGCAAGAAGGTGGCTCTTTAGCAGATGACTTGTCACGTTGTCGGACGCGTTCAAAAATGTTGGTAAAACTGCGCCCAATTTTGGCTTGTTGCGACGCTTTTCCATTGGAATTTTAGGCGAATTATGCACATAACTCGTCCCCGACGTAGCCACAACCTGCGGTCGCTGCTAAAAGCGCCATTCTTTGCAAAACTTCGGAGAAAAGACGTGTTGACAAAGGAACACTCGAAGAGAAGTACGGCATCATAAATGGCGCGAATGCTTGCTTCGAGCGCTGCATGATATGTGATTGCCTGTTGGCTGACTATTGTTCAAGCTGCCTACGTAACATGGCCACTTCTGACCACGTCTCTTTCTTACCTTTCTGAGAACGCAGGATGTCGATGCCACTACGCTTGAATCTAGTTACTGCTGCACGCCACCCATGGCCACGTTTTTCTTCATTAATTCAGACACAGCATTCAAATATACTTGCACCAATCAATAAAGATGATGGCCACACTTTCTCGAAAACGCGACAGTGGGTGCCATACGACCCGCGCAATTAGGCAGTAATCATGAATTTCTGTTCATATCGTCTTGCAACTTCTCTGCCATTACAAGCAGACGAACCGGAATCCAAAGAATGATCGTACGGTCAAATCTGCGCCCGGATTGGCTCATGTTCATCACCGCTCCCTGGACGCTTCCGGCGGCGGTGATCACCCGATGAAATATCTGGCCAGGCCAGATCGGCGGCCGGCATTCACTTTTTGCGATGCTGGGTATCTGGCGATTACTCGCCCGCTGACGTTACTCGCTTGGACGACGATAGTTCGCGTCTTTGTATACTTTCGGCTTTACGTATCTGCTGGTTGTCTCGTTAACCTTCGTTATCTGAAAGCGACCATCCTGGAACGCTATGATATTGACAAATGTACTTGTTTATCTTTCTCGGGTGACCGCGTTTCACCGTCAAACAAACGTTATCGCTCAGCGCAGAAGGCGCCTGCATGAAGTACAGGTGTCAATATGATATCATATTCTTGAACTTTGCGGAGAAATGCATTGTCGCTCCAGTTACTTCCTTAAGAAAACATCATTTTATGTGTTCAAGTACAAAACTAACTAGAACGCTAATGCATTTCTCCGCAAAGCTCGGGAATTAATCTCTGGAAACTGGTGTCATTCTAAGAATTCGTTTCAATAAAAACACCCTGCGAACTCCAAGGCTAGAATTTGTAAATTGCGATATGGGTCATAAGGTAATTAGTTAAAAAGTTACGTCTATAGTGAATTTTCTTTAATTAGTCGTTTATGGATTTCAATTTTTCATGCAAATGTCCGCCTCTTCGGTTAGACCAGCTCATGAGCTAGAATTGTGCTATCTGCCACAAGCAAATAACTTTTAAAATGTTTTGAAAGTGTTCACTGGGGAAACACCCGGTATAAACAAAGAACGCGCTCATCCGGCACCTGAAAGGTCGCAAGCATCATGTCAAGGTCGGGATTACCCTTCTAAGGGTTAGTCGCGTCCTTCAGAAAAACACCGGGGAGTGACAAGTCATTTTTGAACGTCGGGCAACTGCTCTTATCATTATTACAGATGATGACTTTCGCCAACGTACCGGGCTTTGTCGTGAAGCTATGATGGTTCATTCTTTAGAAACAGTATTTATTTTGTTTCCCCTGATAACTTACGCAATTTGGGCAGAGCTCAAAATATGAAAGTCATGAGTCAGGCACTGCAGTACCAGGCGAAATGAACTATGCCCGAGAAAGATAGACTTTTTCCGTCACTGTCTTTTGGAAACGATGATTACGTTGTAATTTAACACACAACAGAACTTCGTACACAGAGTTCTCCCAATAGCTTAACACAAAGTTAATAAGTCCTAATATTATTAAACTAATAACATTTTATCAGAGACACTGTCACGAGACTTTAACATATACAATGAAGGGCTCTGTAATTTCCACGGTGACTTAACGTAGGTAACTTGAAATACTTCACTCAATTATCACAGTCAGGCTGCTCACATATACAGCATTACTAATGACGTCTACCATGGCCTCGGTTAAATCCCAGGAAGTAAATGTCTACCTCGTCGCATTGTTAAAGACTCGGTAGGCGTAAGAGTGGCCAAAAATCGAATAGGAATGCGTAGTATGGAATTGGTATGGGATCTTCAGCGGTATCGAAATTATGCAGTACACTCAGGTCTCTCCAGAATGGGATTGTAAGATTCATTTACTCCGACTATTCATTTATCATTAGTATTACTAAACACCCGCCGCGTTGGCTTAGCGGCTGTGTTATGCTGCTAAGTCTGAGGTCGCGGGATCAAATCCGGGCCGCGGCGGCCGCGTTTCGACGGGGGCGAAGTGCAAAAACGCCCGTGTCCCGTGCATTGTGGGCACATTAAAGAACCCCGCGTAGTGAAAATTATTCCGGAGTCCCCTGCTACACCGTGTCTCCGAATCAAATCATGGTTCTGTTTCCTAAGAACTCCAGAAATCATTCATACATTTGGTATTACTAGAAAAAAAGCATACTGAGCTTCTACGCCAGATTGGCGTCGTTAAGGCACCTGATATTCCATAAGTTCTACCACTCTACGCTCCAATATTCCATCTGGAAGAGCTCGGTGCTTGTCAGAACGTATGAGCCAAAACGCAGCCTCGCCTTCAGAAGGGATAGTCAGTGCCAAAATCCTACGGAGTGCGGAACGTGAAGAAAAGTTTATATTTCTACACCGTAGGCACGATGCGTGATATTCAGATTAACAGCATGTACTGGTCCAATACCAGGAATTAGGGACATTTCGTACAGTTTCCTTTTTTCGCCACCACGTGGCGTATCGACCTTAAAGAATTCGAAATTCCCGCTATGACGTATGCTATGACGCACAACTAAAGAAAGCGCAATAAAAAGAAACACACCCTGAAGCTGTGGCTTCACCTCGGTGCTTGGAAACGAGCGCGCTTGTGTATCAGCGTTATCTCGAAGACGGCCAGCTACTTGCTCTACTGACAATGAATCGACGGTTTTGCTAGACACTTCGCCAGAAAGCTCGTCCGCATTCTGGAGAGATGTCTGATCGAGATAACGGCTCCCGGGAAGCTTCCGATGAATATATATTTTTTTCCTTGAGCAGACTTTTTATTTGTACACCACTGTGGCCCCGGTCTTGCGTATACGCCAGGGTTCTGTTTCATGGGTTTCCTATAAAACTGGCGTGATCCATTATTTAAGAGGAAGCTTTAGCTCGGGCCTATCTTCGATGCCGGATTATCAAATACATGTAAAATGCAGGAATGCTTTCATGAGAAAACCGCTGAACCGATTTGAATGAAATGTGTTGCATTTAAGAGGGAAAGTTAAATTGCAGAGACTGCAGCAAATAGAATTTTCGTTTAGATAGTGTAATGTTTTCAAAGAATTGCAGGATCGTAAATTTCAAAAAAAGTATAAGCATGAAGTTTACAAATCCGAAACTCAGCCATTAAAAACAAATATGGCATTTCTATAAACTGCACCCGTTGGAGCATCAAAAGCGAACAATTTTTTTGCTTTAACTTAAAACTTACGTGAATTTGTTATAATGTTTGGAAGGGTTTTGCAAATGCAACATTCACAACATAGTGGTATAATTCAGGATGGTGTATGATATATGATTGCTATCCGCTTTCGATGCATTATTAGGTGCAGTTTACAGAATTCCGATATCATTTTTAGCTGCTGAGGTACATAGCTCTATAAGTCAAGTTTTCTTTTTCGAAATTTGGCAATTCTTTAAAATTTTACGTAAAAAAAGTAGACGGCCTATAATAAAATATCCCTTTCGGCAATCACTACACTTCAACTTTTTTTTTCTAAATTCAACATAACTCATCAAATTTGGTGCATTGGTTGCTCTGAGAAACTATTTCCGATTTCCCATGTATTTCGATAGGAGCCCCCAAGCTCAATGTTCCCCCTAAGTTCGAGCTTGAATACTATACTTGTTGGCAAGATACGTTTGTAAACGTGTGATCGTGGCCTAATGAGCTAGAGCACTGGCGTACTGAGCTCAACGGCAGAGGATATGTTTGCAAAGCTTCTTGGGAAGGAATAGGAGAAAAGAAAGGGAGCAGGCTGGTATGTTATTCAGAAGCGTGTCTGGTTGGCTAAAAATTACTAAATGCGTTGGTCGTCATACCACCTTCCGTTCCATCAGCATAATTTCTATTTCATACCGCTAGTATTGTGCTATTATTGTCAATCAATCGAGATTAGAACACCAGTGTCATGGCATTGTATTCCGTCGCAATTCTTTATCGCCGTCACTTCAGAGTATTCTCATTGTCGTCATGCCGTCGTCCTTAAATGCCTTCGTCGTTATATCGACATCATTCCTACCTCGTAATTCCATCGTCGTCACTGCATGCACCGTCGGCTTGTGGTCCTTGTTGTACCATCGTGAGGTAACATTGGCGAGCGATGGTCATAACAGAACGGGTCAATCAGGGAGACAGTGTATGGCCGCATATAGCCGAATCACTTGAAAATGAGGAGAAACACTACGGATTCTAAACAAAGATGTCTTAGCTAACACGATGTGTCGCTTCTTGTTCGCTAGATTGTGTAAATGCTAATCGCATTAACTTCGATAGTCATCTTAACATGGGTTCTGCAGGAATTCTTTCGTCTTCGCGACACTAACGAACTCTTGTCCACATTGTTCCCAGCCTATTAACACCTCGAATTCCTAGAGATGATCCTGCTCAGGCATGTGACGGACGACCCGAAGTTTGATGGAGGTAGCGGTATGATTTCGACAGCGGCGCCGCCTATCGACCAGGAGAAACACATTTGGGTGGGTGGGAATAGCGGCGAAAGGCACACTTCATGAGTTGCTAGACATCACAGATTTGAATCAACCTGACAAAGAGTTAGAAATATATATGCATTGCAGTCGCGCTAAAGAAATTGAAAACTATTGGATTGGTGCGAGACTCGCTGCAAAAACATTCATTAGACTGTCTCAGGTATCTGAGCTACCCTTAACTGGAATCAATGAGATGAGTTTCGATAGAGCTCGTTACATTTTTCAAGAGCGGAAGACGTGCCTAGAGGCAGAGTCGACGGCAATATTTTGTTGCTGCACAAAAATATCTACATCTTCGGCATGATCATTTTAACGGAAAAACAAAAATTAAATAAGTTTTCAAGAAGTACTTAGAGTACATTGATAAAATTGTAGCAAACAAATTCTGAAAAGCTAATTTGCAACTTTTTTGTGTCCTAAGGCACAGGGCAACTTACTACTGGTTTCCATTAATTTTCTTCGTTATATTTTCAAGCGAGTTGAATATTCTGCCGTAGGTTATATCACAATTAGCCCAACTAATTAAACTGAGACTTTCAAGTGTATATTGTTCTTGGACAAATGCTTTAAGACTACGCGGATGCTGCAAAATTTCTCAACATTGGGGAGGGGAATATGAAAAACAAATAGAAATGCAAAGCATTTTATTGCCTCGTAAATTTTTATTTTGAATGCTATTTCCACTCGTTAAGTGGCGCGACCCTCGTGTTCGCAGCCTTGTACATTTTTTTTGTAGCACTAGGTGCGTTGTCTGCGAATTTACGTGAATAAGCAAGCAGATCATACTTTAATCTGGCGGAGAAAAAAAACAAGGAAAGCCTACGTTGTAGATGCACTGTACTGAAACACAATTAGACAGAGTCTAAATTTGCATATATTTCTAACAGGGTTGCCTAAAAATTACCGATTGAAAAAATT